>NW_025334902.1:535000-547500 GCF_020171115.1 Neogale vison | reverse complement strand
AGGGTACGGGTTAGGGTTAGGGTACGGGTTAGGGTACGGGTTAGGGTTAGGGTTAGGGTTAGGGTTAGGTTTAGGGTTAGGGTTAGGTTTATGGTCAGGCTCACAGTCAGAGTTCGGGTCAGCGTTTTCAGTTAGTTTTAGGACCGGGTTAATTTTAGGGTTATAGTTAGGTTCAGGGTTAGGGTTAGACATTGTTAGGGGCAGGGTTATCGTTAGGCGTAGTGTAGGGGTCAGGGTTAGGGTTAGGTTCAGGGTTAGGTTTATGGTCAGGCTCACAGTCAGTGTCAGGGTTAGGGTTAGTTTCAGAGTAAGGGTCAGGGTCAGGGATAGGTTTGGTGTCATGTTCAGTGTTATGGTTAGGGTCCAGTTCAGGATTATGGTCATGGTTAGAATAAGGCCTGCTTTATGTTTAGATTCTGGGTTATGATTAGGGTCCTGACTTAGTTTAGCTTTAGGGTTAGAGTTCTGGTCAGGCTCACGGTCTGGGTCAGAGTTAGGTTTATGGTCAGTGTCAGTGAAAGTATTAGGGTCAGGTTTAGGGTCAGGGCCAGGGTTCTGTTTAGGGTCAAAATTCGGATCAGGGTCAAGTTTTGGCAAAGTTCAGGGTAAGGGTCAGGTCAGATTCAGGGATAAATTCAGGGATAGGTTTAAAGTATGGGTTTGGGGTGAGAATTAGAATTAATTTGAGGATTAGGGTTACACTGGTTTAGGGTCAGGGTCTGCATTAGTTTTATGGGTTAGTTGTAGGGTTAGAATCATTGTTATGTTTTTTGTCATGGTCCATATCAGGGTCAGGGTCAGGGTTACCTTTAGGGTTACAGTTAGGGTCAGAATCACAGTCAGCTTCAGGGTTAGTGTTAGGGTCAGTGTAGGGTCACCGTTAGGGTCAGGTTTAGGTTTATGTTCAGGGTCTGGGTCAGGGTCAGGGTGAAGTTCAGAGCCAGTGTCAGGTTTAGGGTCAGGATCTGGTTTTGGTTTAGGGTCCACGTTCAGCTCAAGGACAGGGTTAGTTTTGGGTCAGTGCTATTGTCAGGGTTAGGTTTAGGGTCAGGATCTGGTGAAGGTCTGGGCCGGGGTCCGGTTTATGGTCAGGGTCAGGATTTGGATTGGGGTCAATATACGGTTCAGTTTCAGGATTAGATTTAGGGGAAAGGTTTGGGTTTGGAGTTAGGATTAGGTTTAGAAGTAGGGGTATGGTTCGGTTAGGGTTAGACAGCCTTAAGGTTAGGGTTAGGTTTTGGGTTAGGGTAGGGTTTAGTTTTATGTTTAGCCTCAGCATTAGGTTTAGGATCGTGGTTGGCATTAGATCAGGGATAGGGTTACCTTAAGGATTGCGGTTAGGGTCGGGAACACAGTCACGGTCAGGGTTAGGATTAGGGTTAGGGTCAGGCTTAGGACTGTGTCAGCCTTAGGTTTAGGGTTAGGGTTAGGCGTAGGGTTAGGGTTAGGGTTAGAGTTAGGGTTAGGGTACGGGTTAGGGTTAGGGTACGGGTTAGGGTTAGGGTACGGGTTAGGGTTAGGGTACGGGTTAGGGTACGGGTTAGTGTTAGGGTACGGGTTAGGGTTAGGGTTAGGGTTAGGTTTAGGGTTAGGTTTAGGGTTAGGGTTAGGTTTATGGTCAGGCTCACAGTCAGAGTCAGGGTCAGCGTTTTCAGTTAGTTTTAGGACCGGGTTAATTTTAGGGTTATAGTTAGGTTCAGGGTTAGGGTTAGACATTGTTAGGGGCAGGGTTATCGTTAGGCGTAGTGTAGGGGTCAGGGTTAGGGTTAGGTTCAGGGTTAGGTTTATGGTCAGGCTCACAGTCAGTGTCAGGGTTAGGGTTAGTTTCAGAGTAAGGGTCAGGGTCAGGGATAGGTTTGGTGTCATGTTCAGTGTTATGGTTAGGGTCCAGTTCAGGATTATGGTCATGGTTAGAATAAGGCCTGCTTTATGTTTAGATTCTGGGTTATGATTAGGGTCCTGACTTAGTTTAGCTTTAGGGTTAGAGTTCTGGTCAGGCTCACGGTCTGGGTCAGAGTTAGGTTTATGGTCAGTGTCAGTGAAAGTATTAGGGTCAGGTTTAGGGTCAGGGCCAGGGTTCAGTTTAGGGTCAGGGCCAGGGTTCTGTTTAGGGTCAAAATTCGGATCAGGGTCAAGTTTTGGCAAAGTTCAGGGTAAGGGTCAGGTCAGATTCAGGGATAAATTCAGGGATAGGTTTAAAGTATGGGTTTGGGGTGAGAATTAGAATTAATTTGAGGATTAGGGTTACACTGGTTTAGGGTCAGGGTCTGCATTAGTTTTATGGGTTAGTTGTAGGGTTAGAATCATTGTTATGTTTTGTGTCATGGTCCATATCAGGGTCAGGGTCAGGGTTACCTTTAGGGTTACAGTTAGGGTCAGAATCACAGTCAGCTTCAGGGTTAGTGTTAGGGTCAGAGTAGGGTCACCGTTAGGGTCAGGTTTAGGTTTATGTTCAGGGTCTGGGTCAGGGTCAGGGTGAAGTTCAGAGCCAGTGTCAGGTTTAGGGTCAGGATCTGGTTTTGGTTTAGGGTCCACGTTCAGCTCAAGGACAGGGTTAGTTTTGGGTCAGTGCTATTGTCAGGGTTAGGTTTAGGGTCAGGATCTGGTGAAGGTCTGGGCCGGGGTCCGGTTTATGGTCAGGGTCAGGATTTGGATTGGGGTCAATATACGGTTCAGTTTCAGGATTAGATTTAGGGGAAAGGTTTGGGTTTGGAGTTAGGATTAGGTTTAGAAGTAGGGGTATGGTTCGGTTAGGGTTAGACAGCCTTAAGGTTAGGGTTAGGTTTTGGGTTAGGGTAGGGTTTAGTTTTATGTTTAGCCTCAGCATTAGGTTTAGGATCGTGGTTGGCATTAGATCAGGGATAGGGTTACCTTAAGGATTGCGGTTAGGGTCGGGAACACAGTCACGGTCAGGGTTAGGGTTAGGGTTAGGGTCAGGCTTAGGACTGTGTCAGGCTTAGGGTTAGGGTTAGGGTTAGGCTTAGGGTTAGGGTTAGGGTTAGGGTACGGGTTAGGGTTAGGGTTAGGGTTAGGGTACGGGTTAGGGTTAGGGTACGGGTTAGGGTTAGGGTACGGGTTAGGGTACGGGTTAGGGTTAGGGTACGGGTTAGGGTACGGTTTAGGGTTAGGGTTAGGGTTAGGGTTAGGGTTAGGTTTAGGGTCAGGCTCACAGTCAGAGTCAGGGTCAGCGTTTTCAGTTAGTTTTAGGACCGGGTTAATTTTAGGGTTATAGTTAGGTTCAGGGTTAGGGTTAGACATTGTTAGGGGCATGGTTATCGTTAGGCGTAGTGTAGGGGTCAGGGTTAGGGTTAGGTTCAGGGTTAGGTTTATGGTCAGGCTCACAGTCAGTGTCAGGGTTAGGGTTAGTTTCAGAGTAAGGGTCAGGGTCAGGGATAGGTTTGGTGTCATGTTCAGTGTTATGGTTAGGGTCCAGTTCAGGATTATGGTCATGGTTAGAATAAGGCCTGCTTTATGTTTAGATTCTGGGTTATGATTAGGGTCCTGACTTAGTTTAGCTTTAGGGTTAGAGTTCTGGTCAGGCTCACGGTCTGGGTCAGAGTTAGGTTTATGGTCAGTGTCAGTGAAAGTATTAGAGTCAGGTTTAGGGTCAGGGCCAGGGTTCAGTTTAGGGTCAGGGCCAGGGTTCTGTTTAGGGTCAAAATTCGGATCAGGGTCAAGTTTTGGCAAAGTTCAGGGTAAGGGTCAGGTCAGATTCAGGGATAAATTCAGGGATAGGTTTAAAGTATGGGTTTGGGGTGAGAATTAGAATTAATTTGAGGATTAGGGTTACACTGGTTTAGGGTCAGGGTCTGCATTAGTTTTATGGGTTAGTTGTAGGGTTAGAATCATTGTTATGTTTTGTGTCATGGTCCATATCAGGGTCAGGGTCAGGGTTACCTTTAGGGTTACAGTTAGGGTCAGAATCACAGTCAGCTTCAGGGTTAGTGTTAGGGTCAGTGTAGGGTCACCGTTAGGGTCAGGTTTAGGTTTATGTTCAGGGTCTGGGTCAGGGTCAGGTTGAAGTTCAGAGCCAGTGTCAGGTTTAGGGTCAGGATCTGGTTTTGGTTTAGGGTCCACGTTCAGCTCAAGGACAGGGTTAGTTTTGGGTCAGTGCTATTGTCAGGGTTAGGTTTAGGGTCAGGATCTGGTGAAGGTCTGGGCCGGGGTCCGGTTTATGGTCAGGGTCAGGATTTGGATTGGGGTCAATATACGGTTCAGTTTCAGGATTAGATTTAGGGGAAAGGTTTGGGTTTGGAGTTAGGATTAGGTTTAGAAGTAGGGTTATGGTTCGGTTAGGGTTAGACAGCCTTAAGGTTAGGGTTAGGTTTTGGGTTAGGGTAGGGTTTAGTTTTATGTTTAGCCTCAGCATTAGGTTTAGGATCGTGGTTGGCATTAGATCAGGGATAGGGTTACCTTAAGGATTGCGGTTAGGGTCGGGAACACAGTCACGGTCAGGGTTAGGGTTAGGGTTAGGGTCAGGCTTAGGACTGTGTCAGGCTTAGGGTTAGGGTTAGGGTTAGGGTTAGGCTTAGGGTTAGGGTTAGGGTACGGGTTAGGGTTAGGGTTAGGGTACGGGTTAGGGTTAGGGTACGGGTTAGGGTTAGGGTACGGTTTAGGGTTAGGGTACGGGTTAGGTTTAGGGTACGGGTAAGTTTAGGGTACGGGTTAGGGTACGGGTTAGGGTTAGGGTTAGGGTTAGGGTTAGGTTTAGGGTTAGGGTTAGGTTTATGGTCAGGCTCACAGTCAGAGTCAGGGTCAGCGTTTTCAGTTAGTTTTAGGACCGGGTTAATTTTAGGGTTATAGTTAGGTTCAGGGTTAGGGTTAGACATTGTTAGGGGCAGGGTTATCGTTAGGCGTAGTGTAGGGGTCACGGTTAGGGTTAGGTTCAGGGTTAGGTTTATGGTCAGGCTCACAGTCAGTGTCAGGGTTAGGGTTAGTTTCAGAGTAAGGGTCAGGGTCAGGGATAGGTTTGGTGTCATGTTCAGTGTTATGGTTAGGGTCCAGTTCAGGATTATGGTCATGGTTAGAATAAGGCCTGCTTTATGTTTAGATTCTGGGTTATGATTAGGGTCCTGACTTAGTTTAGCTTTAGGGTTAGAGTTCTGGTCAGGCTCACGGTCTGGGTCAGAGTTATGTTTATGGTCAGTGTCAGTGAAAGTATTAGGGTCAGGTTTAGGGTCAGGGCCAGGGTTCAGTTTAGGGTCAAAATTCGGATCAGGGTCAAGTTTTGGCAAAGTTCAGGGTAAGGGTCAGGTCAGATTCAGGGATAAATTCAGGGATAGGTTTAAAGTATGGGTTTGGGGTGAGAATTAGAATTAATTTGAGGATTAGGGTTACACTGGTTTAGGGTCAGGGTCTGCATTAGTTTTATGGGTTAGTTGTAGGGTTAGAATCATTGTTATGTTTTGTGTCATGGTCCATATCAGGGTCAGGGTCAGGGTTACCTTTAGGGTTACAGTTAGGGTCAGAATCACAGTCAGCTTCAGGGTTAGTGTTAGGGTCAGTGTAGGGTCACCGTTAGGGTCAGGTTTAGGTTTATGTTCAGGGTCTGGGTCAGGGTCAGGGTGAAGTTCAGAGCCAGTGTCAGGTTTAGGGTCAGGATCTGGTTTTGGTTTAGGGTCCACGTTCAGCTCAAGGACAGGGTTAGTTTTGGGTCAGTGCTATTGTCAGGGTTAGGTTTAGGGTCAGGATCTGGTGAAGGTCTGGGCCGGGGTCCGGTTTATGGTCAGGGTCAGGATTTGGATTGGGGTCAATATACGGTTCAGTTTCAGGATTAGATTTAGGGGAAAGGTTTGGGTTTGGAGTTAGGATTAGGTTTAGAAGTAGGGTTATGGTTCGGTTAGGGTTAGACAGCCTTAAGGTTAGGGTTAGGTTTTGGGTTAGGGTAGGGTTTAGTTTTATGTTTAGCCTCAGCATTAGGTTTAGGATCGTGGTTGGCATTAGATCAGGGATAGGGTTACCTTAAGGATTGCGGTTAGGGTCGGGAACACAGTCACGGTCAGGGTTAGGGTTAGGGTTAGGGTCAGGCTTAGGACTGTGTCAGGCTTAGGGTTAGGGTTAGGGTTAGGCTTAGGGTTAGGGTTAGGGTTAGGGTTAGGGTACGGGTTAGGGTTAGGGTTAGGGTACGGGTTAGGGTTAGGGTACGGGTTAGGGTTAGGGTACGGGTTAGGGTACGGGTTAGGGTTAGGGTACGGGTTAGGGTACGGGTTAGTGTTAGGGTTAGGGTTAGGGTTAGGTTTAGGGTCAGGCTCACAGTCAGAGTCAGGGTCAGCGTTTTCAGTTAGTTTTAGGACCGGGTTAATTTTAGGGTTATAGTTAGGTTCAGGGTTAGGGTTAGACATTGTTAGGGGCATGGTTATCGTTAGGCGTAGTGTAGGGGTCAGGGTTAGGGTTAGGTTCAGGGTTAGGTTTATGGTCAGGCTCACAGTCAGTGTCAGGGTTAGGGTTAGTTTCAGAGTAAGGGTCAGGGTCAGGGATAGGTTTGGTGTCATGTTCAGTGTTATGGTTAGGGTCCAGTTCAGGATTATGGTCATGGTTAGAATAAGGCCTGCTTTATGTTTAGATTCTGGGTTATGATTAGGGTCCTGACTTAGTTTAGCTTTAGGGTTAGAGTTCTGGTCAGGCTCACGGTCTGGGTCAGAGTTAGGTTTATGGTCAGTGTCAGTGAAAGTATTAGGGTCAGGTTTAGGGTCAGGGCCAGGGTTCAGTTTAGGGTCAGGGCCAGGGTTCTGTTTAGGGTCAAAATTCGGATCAGGGTCAAGTTTTGGCAAAGTTCAGGGTAAGGGTCAGGTCAGATTCAGGGATAAATTCAGGGATAGGTTTAAAGTATGGGTTTGGGGTGAGAATTAGAATTAATTTGAGGATTAGGGTTACACTGGTTTAGGGTCAGGGTCTGCATTAGTTTTATGGGTTAGTTGCAGGGTTAGAATCATTGTTATGTTTTGTGTCATGGTCCATATCAGGGTCAGGGTCAGGGTTACCTTTAGGGTTACAGTTAGGGTCAGAATCACAGTCAGCTTCAGGGTTAGTGTTAGGGTCAGTGTAGGGTCACCGTTAGGGTCAGGTTTAGGTTTATGTTCAGGGTCTGGGTCAGGGTCAGGGTGAAGTTCAGAGCCAGTGTCAGGTTTAGGGTCAGGATCTGGTTTTGGTTTAGGGTCCACGTTCAGCTCAAGGACAGGGTTAGTTTTGGGTCAGTGCTATTGTCAGGGTTAGGTTTAGGGTCAGGATCTGGTGAAGGTCTGGGCCGGGGTCCGGTTTATGGTCAGGGTCAGGATTTGGATTGGGGTCAATATACGGTTCAGTTTCAGGATTAGATTTAGGGGAAAGGTTTGGGTTTGGAGTTAGGATTAGGTTTAGAAGTAGGGTTATGGTTCGGTTAGGGTTAGACAGCCTTAAGGTTAGGGTTAGGTTTTGGGTTAGGGTAGGGTTTAGTTTTATGTTTAGCCTCAGCATTAGGTTTAGGATCGTGGTTGGCATTAGATCAGGGATAGGGTTACCTTAAGGATTGCGGTTAGGGTCGGGAACACAGTCACGGTCAGGGTTAGGGTTAGGGTTAGGGTCAGGCTTAGGACTGTGTCAGGCTTAGGGTTAGGGTTAGGGTTAGGGTTAGGCTTAGGGTTAGGGTTAGGGTACGGGTTAGGGTTAGGGTTAGGGTACGGGTTAGGGTTAGGGTACGGGTTAGGGTTAGGGTACGGGTTAGGGTTAGGGTACGGGTTAGGGTACGGGTTAGGTTTAGGGTACGGGTTAGGGATAGGGTACGGGTTAGGGCACGGGTTAGGGTTAGGGTTAGGGTTAGGGTTAGGGTTAGGTTTATGGTCAGGCTCACAGTCAGAGTCAGGGTCAGCGTTTTCAGTTAGTTTTAGGACCGGGTTAATTTTAGGGTTATAGTTAGGTTCAGGGTTAGGGTTAGACATTGTTAGGGGCAGGGTTATCGTTAGGCGTAGTGTAGGGGTCAGGGTTAGGGTTAGGTTCAGGGTTAGGTTTATGGTCAGGCTCACAGTCAGTGTCAGGGTTAGGGTTAGTTTCAGAGTAAGGGTCAGGGTCAGGGATAGGTTTGGTGTCATGTTCAGTGTTATGGTTAGGGTCCAGTTCAGGATTATGGTCATGGTTAGAATAAGGCCTGCTTTATGTTTAGATTCTGGGTTATGATTAGGGTCCTGACTTAGTTTAGCTTTAGGGTTAGAGTTCTGGTCAGGCTCACGGTCTGGGTCAGAGTTAGGTTTATGGTCAGTGTCAGTGAAAGTATTAGGGTCAGGTTTAGGGTCAGGGCCAGGGTTCTGTTTAGGGTCAAAATTCGGATCAGGGTCAAGTTTTGGCAAAGTTCAGGGTAAGGGTCAGGTCAGATTCAGGGATAAATTCAGGGATAGGTTTAAAGTATGGGTTTGGGGTGAGAATTAGAATTAATTTGAGGATTAGGGTTACACTGGTTTAGGGTCAGGGTCTGCATTAGTTTTATGGGTTAGTTGTAGGGTTAGAATCATTGTTATGTTTTGTGTCATGGTCCATATCAGGGTCAGGGTCAGGGTTACCTTTAGGGTTACAGTTAGGGTCAGAATCACAGTCAGCTTCAGGGTTAGTGTTAGGGTCAGTGTAGGGTCACCGTTAGGGTCAGGTTTAGGTTTATGTTCAGGGTCTGGGTCAGGGTCAGGGTGAAGTTCAGAGCCAGTGTCAGGTTTAGGGTCAGGATCTGGTTTTGGTTTAGGGTCCACGTTCAGCTCAAGGACAGGGTTAGTTTTGGGTCAGTGCTATTGTCAGGGTTATGTTTAGGGTCAGGATCTGGTGAAGGTCTGGGCCGGGGTCCGGTTTATGGTCAGGGTCAGGATTTGGATTGGGGTCAATATACGGTTCAGTTTCAGGATTAGATTTAGGGGAAAGGTTTGGGTTTGGAGTTAGGATTAGGTTTAGAAGTAGGGTTATGGTTCGGTTAGGGTTAGACAGCCTTAAGGTTAGGGTTAGGTTTTGGGTTAGGGTAGGGTTTAGTTTTATGTTTAGCCTCAGCATTAGGTTTAGGATCGTGGTTGGCATTAGATCAGGGATAGGGTTACCTTAAGGATTGCGGTTAGGGTCGGGAACACAGTCACGGTCAGGGTTAGGGTTAGGGTTAGGGTCAGGCTTAGGACTGTGTCAGGCTTAGGGTTAGGGTTAGGGTTAGGGTTAGGCTTAGGGTTAGGGTTAGGGTACGGGTTAGGGTTAGGGTTAGGGTACGGGTTAGGGTTAGGGTACGGGTTAGGGTTAGGGTACGGGTTAGGGTTAGGGTACGGGTTAGGGTACGGGTTAGGTTTAGGGTACGGGTTAGGGTTAGGGTACGGGTTAGGGTACGGGTTAGGGTTAGGGTTAGGGTTAGGGTTAGGTTTAGGGTTAGGGTTATGTTTATGGTCAGGCTCACAGTCAGAGTCAGGGTCAGCGTTTTCAGTTAGTTTTAGGACCGGGTTAATTTTAGGGTTATAGTTAGGTTCAGGGTTAGGGTTAGACATTGTTAGGGGCAGGGTTATCGTTAGGCGTAGTGTAGGGGTCAGGGTTAGGGTTAGGTTCAGGGTTAGGTTTATGGTCAGGCTCACAGTCAGTGTCAGGGTTAGTGTTAGTTTCAGAGTAAGGGTCAGGGTCAGGGATAGGTTTGGTGTCATGTTCAGTGTTATGGTTAGGGTCCAGTTCAGGATTATGGTCATGGTTAGAATAAGGCCTGCTTTATGTTTAGATTCTGGGTTATGATTAGGGTCCTGACTTAGTTTAGCTTTAGGGTTAGAGTTCTGGTCAGGCTCACGGTCTGGGTCAGAGTTAGGTTTATGGTCAGTGTCAGTGAAAGTATTAGGGTCAGGTTTAGGGTCAGGGCCAGGGTTCTGTTTAGGGTCAAAATTCGGATCAGGGTCAAGTTTTGGCAAAGTTCAGGGTAAGGGTCAGGTCAGATTCAGGGATAAATTCAGGGATAGGTTTAAAGTATGGGTTTGGGGTGAGAATTAGAATTAATTTGAGGATTAGGGTTACACTGGTTTAGGGTCAGGGTCTGCATTAGTTTTATGGGTTAGTTGTAGGGTTAGAATCATTGTTATGTTTTGTGTCATGGTCCATATCAGGGTCAGGGTCAGGGTTACCTTTAGGGTTACAGTTAGGGTCAGAATCACAGTCAGCTTCAGGGTTAGTGTTAGGGTCAGTGTAGGGTCACCGTTAGGGTCAGGTTTAGGTTTATGTTCAGGGTCTGGGTCAGGGTCAGGGTGAAGTTCAGAGCCAGTGTCAGGTTTAGGGTCAGGATCTGGTTTTGGTTTAGGGTCCACGTTCAGCTCAAGGACAGGGTTAGTTTTGGGTCAGTGCTATTGTCAGGGTTAGGTTTAGGGTCAGGATCTGGTGAAGGTCTGGGCCGGGGTCCGGTTTATGGTCAGGGTCAGGATTTGGATTGGGGTCAATATACGGTTCAGTTTCAGGATTAGATTTAGGGGAAAGGTTTGGGTTTGGAGTTAGGATTAGGTTTAGAAGTAGGGTTATGGTTCGGTTAGGGTTAGACAGCCTTAAGGTTAGGGTTAGGTTTTGGGTTACGGTAGGGTTTAGTTTTATGTTTAGCCTCAGCATTAGGTTTAGGATCGTGGTTGGCATTAGATCAGGGATAGGGTTACCTTAAGGATTGCGGTTAGGGTCGGGAACACAGTCACGGTCAGGGTTAGGGTTAGGGTTAGGGTCAGGCTTAGGACTGTGTCAGGCTTAGGGTTAGGGTTAGGGTTAGGCTTAAGGTTAGGGTTAGTGTTAGGGTACGGGTTAGGGTTAGGGTTAGGGTTAGGGTACGGGTTAGGGTACGGGTTAGGGTACGGGTTAGGGTACGGGTTAGGGTTAGGGTACGGGTTAGGGTACGGGTTAGGGTACGGGTTAGGGTTATGGTTAGGGTTAGGGTTAGGGTTAGGTTTAGGGTTAGGGTTAGGTTTATGGTCAGGCTCACAGTCAGAGTCAGGGTCAGCGTTTTCAGTTAGTTTTAGGACCGGGTTAATTTTAGGGTTATAGTTAGGTTCAGGGTTAGGGTTAGACATTGTTAGGGGCAGGGTTATCGTTAGGCGTAGTGTAGGGGTCAGGGTTAGGGTTAGGTTCAGGGTTAGGTTTATGGTCAGGCTCACAGTCAGTGTCAGGGTTAGGGTTAGTTTCAGAGTAAGGGTCAGGGTCAGGGATAGGTTTGGTGTCATGTTCAGTGTTATGGTTAGGGTCCAGTTCAGGATTATGGTCATGGTTAGAATAAGGCCTGCTTTATGTTTAGATTCTGGGTTATGATTAGGGTCCTGACTTAGTTCAGCTTTAGGGTTAGAGTTCTGGTCAGGCTCACGGTCTGGGTCAGAGTTAGGTTTATGGTCAGTGTCAGTGAAAGTATTAGGGTCAGGTTTAGGGTCAGGGCCAGGGTTCAGTTTAGGGTCAGGGCCAGGGTTCTGTTTAGGGTCAAAATTCGGATCAGGGTCAAGTTTTGGCAAAGTTCAGGGTAAGGGTCAGGTCAGATTCAGGGATAAATTCAGGGATAGGTTTAAAGTATGGGTTTGGGGTGAGAATTAGAATTAATTTGAGGATTAGGGTTACACTGGTTTAGGGTCAGGGTCTGCATTAGTTTTATGGGTTAGTTGTAGGGTTAGAATCATTGTTATGTTTTGTGTCATGGTCCATATCAGGGTCAGGGTCAGGGTTACCTTTAGGGTTACAGTTAGGGTCAGAATCACAGTCAGCTTCAGGGTTAGTGTTAGGGTCAGTGTAGGGTCACCGTTAGGGTCAGGTTTAGGTTTATGTTCAGGGTCTGGGTCAGGGTCAGGGTGAAGTTCAGAGCCAGTGTCAGGTTTAGGGTCAGGATCTGGTTTTGGTTTAGGGTCCACGTTCAGCTCAAGGACAGGGTTAGTTTTGGGTCAGTGCTATTGTCAGGGTTAGGTTTAGGGTCAGGATCTGGTGAAGGTCTGGGCCGGGGTCCGGTTTATGGTCAGGGTCAGGATTTGGATTGGGGTCAATATACGGTTCAGTTTCAGGATTAGATTTAGGGGAAAGGTTTGGGTTTGGAGTTAGGATTAGGTTTAGAAGTAGGGTTATGGTTCGGTTAGGGTTAGACAGCCTTAAGGTTAGGGTTAGGTTTTGGGTTACGGTAGGGTTTAGTTTTATGTTTAGCCTCAGCATTAGGTTTAGGATCGTGGTTGGCATTAGATCAGGGATAGGGTTACCTTAAGGATTGCGGTTAGGGTCGGGAACACAGTCACGGTCAGGGTTAGGGTTAGGGTTAGGGTCAGGCTTAGGACTGTGTCAGGCTTAGGGTTAGGGTTAGGGTTAGGGTTAGGCTTAGGTTAGGGTTAGGGTTAGGGTTAGGGTACGGGTTAGGGTTAGGGTTAGGGTACGGGTTAGGGTTAGGGTACGGGTTAGGGTTAGGGTACGGGTTAAGGTACGGTTTAGGGTTAAGGTACGGGTTAGGGTACGGGTTAGGGTACGGGTTAGGGTTAGGGTTAGGGTGAGGGTTAGGGTTAGTTATAGGGTTAGGGTTAGGTTTATGGTCAGGCTCACAG
>NW_025334902.1:300000-527500 GCF_020171115.1 Neogale vison | reverse complement strand
TAGGCATAGTGTAGGGGTCAGGGTTAGGGTTAGGTTCAGGGTTAGGTTTATGGTCAGGCTCACAGTCAGTGTCAGGGTTAGGGTTAGTTTCAGAGTAAGGGTCAGGGTCAGGGATAGGTTTGGTGTCATGTTCAGTGTTATGGTTAGGGTCCAGTTCAGGATTATGGTCATGGTTAGAATAAGGCCTGCTTTATGTTTAGATTCTGGGTTATGATTAGGGTCCTGACTTAGTTTAGCTTTAGGGTTAGAGTTCTGGTCAGGCTCACGGTCTGGGTCAGAGTTAGGTTTATGGTCAGTGTCAGTGAAAGTATTAGGGTCAGGTTTAGGGTCAGGGCCAGGGTTCAGTTTAGGGTCAGGGCCAGGGTTCTGTTTAGGGTCAAAATTCGGATCAGGGTCAAGTTTTGGCAAAGTTCAGGGTAAGGGTCAGGTCAGATTAAGGGATAAATTCAGGGATAGGTTTAAAGTATGGGTTTGGGGTGAGAATAAGAATTAATTTGTGGATTAGGGTTACACTGGTTTAGGGTCAGGGTCTGCATTAGTTTTATGGGTTAGTTGTAGGGTTAGAATCATTGTTATGTTTTGTGTCATGGTCCATATCAGGGTCAGGGTCAGGGTTACCTTTAGGGTTACAGTTAGGGTCAGAATCACAGTCAGCTTCAGGGTTAGTGTTAGGGTCAGTGTAGGGTCACCGTTAGGGTCAGGTTTAGGTTTATGTTCAGGGTCTGGGTCAGGGTCAGGGTGAAGTTCAGAGCCAGTGTCAGGTTTAGGGTCAGGATCTGGTTTTGGTTTAGGGTCCACGTTCAGCTCAAGGACAGGGTTAGTTTTGGGTCAGTGCTATTGTCAGGGTTATGTTTAGGGTCAGGATCTGGTGAAGGTCTGGGCCGGGGTCCGGTTTATGGTCAGGGTCAGGATTTGGATTGGGGTCAATATACGGTTCAGTTTCAGGATTAGATTTAGGGGAAAGGTTTGGGTTTGGAGTTAGGATTAGGTTTAGAAGTAGGGTTATGGTTCGGTTAGGGTTAGACAGCCTTAAGGTTAGGGTTAGGTTTTGGGTTAGGGTAGGGTTTAGTTTTATGTTTAGCCTCAGCATTAGGTTTAGGATCGTGGTTGGCATTAGATCAGGGATAGGGTTACCTTAAGGATTGCGGTTAGGGTCGGGAACACAGTCACGGTCAGGGTTAGGGTTAGGGTTAGGGTCAGGCTTAGGACTGTGTCAGGCTTAGGGTTAGGGTTAGGGTTACGGTTAGGGTTAGGGTACGGGTTAGGGTACGGGTTAGGGTTAGGGTTAGGGTACGGGTTAGGGTAAGGGTACGGGTTAGGGTTAGGGTACGGGTTAGGGTTAGGGTTAGGGTACGGGTTAGGGTTAGGGTTAGGTTTAGGGTTAGGGTTAGGGTTAGGGTTAGGTTTATGGTCAGGCTCACAGTCAGAGTAGGGTCAGCGTTTTCAGTTAGTTTTAGGACCGGGTTAATTTTAGGGTTATAGTTAGGTTCAGGGTTAGGGTTAGACATTGTTAGGGGCAGGGTTATCGTTAGGCGTAGTGTAGGGGTCAGGGTTAGGGTTAGGTTCAGGGTTAGGTTTATGGTCAGGCTCACAGTCAGTGTCAGGGTTAGGGTTAGTTTCAGAGTAAGGGTCAGGGTCAGGGATAGGTTTGGTGTCATGTTCAGTGTTATGGTTAGGGTCCAGTTCAGGATTATGGTCATGGTTAGAATAAGGCGTGCTTTATGTTTAGATTCTGGGTTATGATTAGGGTCCTGACTTAGTTTAGCTTTAGGGTTAGAGTTCTGGTCAGGCTCACGGTCTGGGTCAGAGTTAGGTTTATGGTCAGTGTCAGTGAAAGTATTAGGGTCAGGTTTAGGGTCAGGGCCAGGGTTCAGTTTAGGGTCAGGGCCAGGGTTCTGTTTAGGGTCAAAATTCGGATCAGGGTCAAGTTTTGGCAAAGTTCAGGGTAAGGGTCAGGTCAGATTCAGGGATAAATTCAGGGATAGGTTTAAAGTATGGGTTTGGGGTGAGAATTAGAATTAATTTGAGGATTAGGGTTACACTGGTTTAGGGTCAGGGTCTGCATTAGTTTTATGGGTTAGTTGTAGGGTTAGAATCATTGTTATGTTTTGTGTCATGGTCCATATCAGGGTCAGGGTCAGGGTTACCTTTAGGGTTACAGTTAGGGTCAGAATCACAGTCAGCTTCAGGGTTAGTGTTAGGGTCAGTGTAGGGTCACCGTTAGGGTCAGGTTTAGGTTTATGTTCAGGGTCTGGGTCAGGGTCAGGGTGAAGTTCAGAGCCAGTGTCAGGTTTAGGGTCAGGATCTGGTTTTGGTTTAGGGTCCACGTTCAGCTCAAGGACAGGGTTAGTTTTGGGTCAGTGCTATTGTCAGGGTTAGGTTTAGGGTCAGGATCTGGTGAAGGTCTGGGCCGGGGTCCGGTTTATGGTCAGGGTCAGGATTTGGATTGGGGTCAATATACGGTTCAGTTTCAGGATTAGATTTAGGGGAAAGGTTTGGGTTTGGAGTTAGGATTAGGTTTAGAAGTAGGGTTATGGTTCGGTTAGGGTTAGACAGCCTTAAGGTTAGGGTTAGGTTTTGGGTTAGGGTAGGGTTTAGTTTTATGTTTAGCCTCAGCATTAGGTTTAGGATCGTGGTTGGCATTAGATCAGGGATAGGGTTACCTTAAGGATTGCGGTTAGGGTCGGGAACACAGTCACGGTCAGGGTTAGGGTTAGGGTTAGGGTCAGGCTTAGGACTGTGTCAGGCTTAGGGTTAGGGTACGGGTTAGGGTTAGGGTTAGGGTACGGGTTAGGGTTAGGGTACGGGTTATGGTTAGGGTACGGGTTAGGGTTAGGGTACGGGTTAGGGTACGGGTTAGGGTTAGGGTACGGGTTAGGGTACGGGTTAGGGTACGGGTTAGGGTATGGGTTAGGGTTAGGGTTAGGGTTAGGTTTAGGGTTAGGGTTAGGTTTATGGTCAGGCTCACAGTCAGAGTCAGGGTCAGCGTTTTCAGTTAGTTTTAGGACCGGGTTAATTTTAGGGTTATAGTTAGGTTCAGGGTTAGGGTTAGACATTGTTAGGGGCAGGGTTATCGTTAGGCATAGTGTAGGGGTCAGGGTTAGGGTTAGGTTCAGGGTTAGGTTTATGGTCAGGCTCACAGTCAGTGTCAGGGTTAGGGTTAGTTTCAGAGTAAGGGTCAGGGTCAGGGATAGGTTTGGTGTCATGTTCAGTGTTATGGTTAGGGTCCAGTTCAGGATTATGGTCATGGTTAGAATAAGGCCTGCTTTATTTTTAGATTCTGGGTTATGATTAGGGTCCTGACTTAGTTTAGCTTTAGGGTTAGAGTTCTGGTCAGGCTCACGGTCTGGGTCAGAGTTAGGTTTATGGTCAGTGTCAGTGAAAGTATTAGGGTCAGGTTTAGGGTCAGGGCCAGGGTTCAGTTTAGGGTCAAAATTCGGATCAGGGTCAAGTTTTGGCAAAGTTCAGGGTAAGGGTCAGGTCAGATTCAGGGATAAATTCAGGGATAGGTTTAAAGTATGGGTTTGGGGTGAGAATTAGAATTAATTTGAGGATTAGGGTTACACTGGTTTAGGGTCAGGGTCTGCATTAGTTTTATGGGTTAGTTGTAGGGTTAGAATCATTGTTATGTTTTGTGTCATGGTCCATATCAGGGTCAGGGTCAGGGTTACCTTTAGGGTTACAGTTAGGGTCAGAATCACAGTCAGCTTCAGGGTTAGTGTTAGGGTCAGTGTAGGGTCACCGTTAGGGTCAGGTTTAGGTTTATGTTCAGGGTCTGGGTCAGGGTCAGGGTGAAGTTCAGAGCCAGTGTCAGGTTTAGGGTCAGGATCTGGTTTTGGTTTAGGGTCCACGTTCAGCTCAAGGACAGGGTTAGTTTTGGGTCAGTGCTATTGTCAGGGTTAGGTTTAGGGTCAGGATCTGGTGAAGGTCTGGGCCGGGGTCCGGTTTATGGTCAGGGTCAGGATTTGGATTGGGGTCAATATACGGTTCAGTTTCAGGATTAGATTTAGGGGAAAGGTTTGGGTTTGGAGTTAGGATTAGGTTTAGAAGTAGGGTTATGGTTCGGTTAGGGTTAGACAGCCTTAAGGTTAGGGTTAGGTTTTGGGTTAGGGTAGGGTTTAGTTTTATGTTTAGCCTCAGCATTAGGTTTAGGATCGTGGTTGGCATTAGATCAGGGATAGGGTTACCTTAAGGATTGCGGTTAGGGTCGGGAACACAGTCACGGTCAGGGTTAGGGTTAGGGTTAGGGTCAGGCTTAGGACTGTGTCAGGCTTAGGGTTAGGGTTAGGGTTAGGCTTAGGGTTAGGGTTAGGGTACGGGTTAGGGTTAGGGTTAGGGTACGGGTTAGGGTTAGGGTTAGGGTACGGGTTAGGGTTAGGGTACGGGTTAGGGTTAGGGTACGGGTTAGGGTTAGGGTTAGGGTTAGGGTACGGCTTAGGGTACGGGTTAGGGTACGGGTTAGGGTACGGGTTAGGGTATGGGTTAGGGTTAGGGTTAGGGTTAGGTTTAGGGTTAGGGTTAGGTTTATGGTCAGGCTCACAGTCAGAGTAGGGTCAGCGTTTTCAGTTAGTTTTAGGACCGGGTTAATTTTAGGGTTATAGTTAGGTTCAGGGTTAGGGTTAGACATTGTTAGGGGCAGGGTTATCGTTAGGCATAGTGTAGGGGTCAGGGTTAGGGTTAGGTTCAGGGTTAGGTTTATGGTCAGGCTCACAGTCAGTGTCAGGGTTAGGGTTAGTTTCAGAGTAAGGGTCAGGGTCAGGGATAGGTTTGGTGTCATGTTCAGTGTTATGGTTAGGGTCCAGTTCAGGATTATGGTCATGGTTAGAATAAGGCCTGCTTTATGTTTAGATTCTGGGTTATGATTAGGGTCCTGACTTAGTTTAGCTTTAGGGTTAGAGTTCTGGTCAGGCTCACGGTCTGGGTCAGAGTTAGGTTTATGGTCAGTGTCAGTGAAAGTATTAGGGTCAGGTTTAGGGTCAGGGCCAGGGTTCAGTTTAGGGTCAGGGCCAGGGTTCTGTTTAGGGTCAAAATTCGGATCAGGGTCAAGTTTTGGCAAAGTTCAGGGTAAGGGTCAGGTCAGATTAAGGGATAAATTCAGGGATAGGTTTAAAGTATGGGTTTGGGGTGAGAATAAGAATTAATTTGTGGATTAGGGTTACACTGGTTTAGGGTCAGGGTCTGCATTAGTTTTATGGGTTAGTTGTAGGGTTAGAATCATTGTTATGTTTTGTGTCATGGTCCATATCAGGGTCAGGGTCAGGGTTACCTTTAGGGTTACAGTTAGGGTCAGAATCACAGTCAGCTTCAGGGTTAGTGTTAGGGTCAGTGTAGGGTCACCGTTAGGGTCAGGTTTAGGTTTATGTTCAGGGTCTGGGTCAGGGTCAGGGTGAAGTTCAGAGCCAGTGTCAGGTTTAGGGTCAGGATCTGGTTTTGGTTTAGGGTCCACGTTCAGCTCAAGGACAGGGTTAGTTTTGGGTCAGTGCTATTGTCAGGGTTAGGTTTAGGGTCAGGATCTGGTGAAGGTCTGGGCCGGGGTCCGGTTTATGGTCAGGGTCAGGATTTGGATTGGGGTCAATATACGGTTCAGTTTCAGGATTAGATTTAGGGGAAAGGTTTGGGTTTGGAGTTAGGATTAGGTTTAGAAGTAGGGTTATGGTTCGGTTAGGGTTAGACAGCCTTAAGGTTAGGGTTAGGTTTTGGGTTAGGGTAGGGTTTAGTTTTATGTTTAGCCTCAGCATTAGGTTTAGGATCGTGGTTGGCATTAGATCAGGGATAGGGTTACCTTAAGGATTGCGGTTAGGGTCGGGAACACAGTCACGGTCAGGGTTAGGGTTAGGGTTAGGGTCAGGCTTAGGACTGTGTCAGGCTTAGGGTTAGGGTTAGGGTTACGGTTAGGGTTAGGGTACGGGTTAGGGTACGGGTTAGGGTTAGGGTTAGGGTACGGGTTAGGGTTAGGGTACGGGTTAGGGTTAGGGTACGGGTTAGGGTTAGGGTTAGGGTACGGGTTAGGGTTAGGGTTAGGTTTAGGGTTAGGGTTAGGGTTAGGGTTAGGTTTATGGTCAGGCTCACAGTCAGAGTAGGGTCAGCGTTTTCAGTTAGTTTTAGGACCGGGTTAATTTTAGGGTTATAGTTAGGTTCAGGGTTAGGGTTAGACATTGTTAGGGGCAGGGTTATCGTTAGGCGTAGTGTAGGGGTCAGGGTTAGGGTTAGGTTCAGGGTTAGGTTTATGGTCAGGCTCACAGTCAGTGTCAGGGTTAGGGTTAGTTTCAGAGTAAGGGTCAGGGTCAGGGATAGGTTTGGTGTCATGTTCAGTGTTATGGTTAGGGTCCAGTTCAGGATTATGGTCATGGTTAGAATAAGGCCTGCTTTATGTTTAGATTCTGGGTTATGATTAGGGTCCTGACTTAGTTTAGCTTTAGGGTTAGAGTTCTGGTCAGGCTCACGGTCTGGGTCAGAGTTAGGTTTATGGTCAGTGTCAGTGAAAGTATTAGGGTCAGGTTTAGGGTCAGGGCCAGGGTTCAGTTTAGGGTCAGGGCCAGGGTTCTGTTTAGGGTCAAAATTCGGATCAGGGTCAAGTTTTGGCAAAGTTCAGGGTAAGGGTCAGGTCAGATTCAGGGATAAATTCAGGGATAGGTTTAAAGTATGGGTTTGGGGTGAGAATTAGAATTAATTTGAGGATTAGGGTTACACTGGTTTAGGGTCAGGGTCTGCATTAGTTTTATGGGTTAGTTGTAGGGTTAGAATCATTGTTATGTTTTGTGTCATGGTCCATATCAGGGTCAGGGTCAGGGTTACCTTTAGGGTTACAGTTAGGGTCAGAATCACAGTCAGCTTCAGGGTTAGTGTTAGGGTCAGTGTAGGGTCACCGTTAGGGTCAGGTTTAGGTTTATGTTCAGGGTCTGGGTCAGGGTCAGGGTGAAGTTCAGAGCCAGTGTCAGGTTTAGGGTCAGGATCTGGTTTTGGTTTAGGGTCCACGTTCAGCTCAAGGACAGGGTTAGTTTTGGGTCAGTGCTATTGTCAGGGTTAGGTTTAGGGTCAGGATCTGGTGAAGGTCTGGGCCGGGGTCCGGTTTATGGTCAGGGTCAGGATTTGGATTGGGGTCAATATACGGTTCAGTTTCAGGATTAGATTTAGGGGAAAGGTTTGGGTTTGGAGTTAGGATTAGGTTTAGAAGTAGGGTTATGGTTCGGTTAGGGTTAGACAGCCTTAAGGTTAGGGTTAGGTTTTGGGTTAGGGTAGGGTTTAGTTTTATGTTTAGCCTCAGCATTAGGTTTAGGATCGTGGTTGGCATTAGATCAGGGATAGGGTTACCTTAAGGATTGCGGTTAGGGTCGGGAACACAGTCACGGTCAGGGTTAGGGTTAGGGTTAGGGTCAGGCTTAGGACTGTGTCAGGCTTAGGGTTAGGGTTAGGCTTAGGGTTAGGGTTAGGGTTAGGGTTAGGGTACGGGTTAGGGTTAGGGTTAGGGTTAGGGTACGGTTTAGGGTTAGGGTACGGGTTAGGGTTAGGGTACGGGTTAGGGTACGGGTTAGGGTTAGGGTACGGGTTAGGGTTAGGGTTAGGGTACGGGTTAGGGTTAGGGTTAGGGTAAGGTTTAGGGTTAGGGTTAGGTTTATGGTCAGGCTCACAGTCAGAGTCAGGGTCAGCGTTTTCAGTTAGTTTTAGGACCGGGTTAATTTTAGGGTTATAGTTAGGTTCAGGGTTAGGGTTAGACATTGTTAGGGGCAGGGTTATCGTTAGGCGTAGTGTAGGGGTCAGGGTTAGGGTTAGGTTCAGGGTTAGGTTTATGGTCAGGCTCACAGTCAGTGTCAGGGTTAGGGTTAGTTTCAGAGTAAGGGTCAGGGTCAGGGATAGGTTTGGTGTCATGTTCAGTGTTATGGTTAGGGTCCAGTTCAGGATTATGGTCATGGTTAGAATAAGGCCTGCTTTATGTTTAGATTCTGGGTTATGATTAGGGTCCTGACTTAGTTTAGCTTTAGGGTTAGAGTTCTGGTCAGGCTCACGGTCTGGGTCAGAGTTAGGTTTATGGTCAGTGTCAGTGAAAGTATTAGGGTCAGGTTTAGGGTCAGGGCCAGGGTTCAGTTTAGGGTCAGGGCCAGGGTTCTGTTTAGGGTCAAAATTCGGATCAGGGTCAAGTTTTGGCAAAGTTCAGGGTAAGGGTCAGGTCAGATTCAGGGATAAATTCAGGGATAGGTTTAAAGTATGGGTTTGGGGTGAGAATTAGAATTAATTTGAGGATTAGGGTTACACTGGTTTAGGGTCAGGGTCTGCATTAGTTTTATGGGTTAGTTGTAGGGTTAGAATCATTGTTATGTTTTGTGTCATGGTCCATATCAGGGTCAGGGTCAGGGTTACCTTTAGGGTTACAGTTAGGGTCAGAATCACAGTCAGCTTCAGGGTTAGTGTTAGGGTCAGTGTAGGGTCACCGTTAGGGTCAGGTTTAGGTTTATGTTCAGGGTCTGGGTCAGGGTCAGGGTGAAGTTCAGAGCCAGTGTCAGGTTTAGGGTCAGGATCTGGTTTTGGTTTAGGGTCCACGTTCAGCTCAAGGACAGGGTTAGTTTTGGGTCAGTGCTATTGTCAGGGTTAGGTTTAGGGTCAGGATCTGGTGAAGGTCTGGGCCGGGGTCCGGTTTATGGTCAGGGTCAGGATTTGGATTGGGGTCAATATACGGTTCAGTTTCAGGATTAGATTTAGGGGAAAGGTTTGGGTTTGGAGTTAGGATTAGGTTTAGAAGTAGGGTTATGGTTCGGTTAGGGTTAGACAGCCTTAAGGTTAGGGGTAGGTTTTGGGTTAGGGTAGGGTTTAGTTTTATGTTTAGCCTCAGCATTAGGTTTAGGATCGTGGTTGGCATTAGATCAGGGATAGGGTTACCTTAAGGATTGCGGTTAGGGTCGGGAACACAGTCACGGTCAGGGTTAGGGTTAGGGTCAGGCTTAGGACTGTGTCAGGCTTAGGGTTAGGCTTAGGGTTAGGGTTAGGCTTAGGTTAGAGTTAGGGTTAGGGTTAGGGTACGGGTTAGGGTACGGGTTAGGGTACGGGTTAGGGTACGGGTTAGGGTTAGGGTTAGGGTTAGGTTTAGGGTTAGGGTTAGGTTTATGGTCAGGCTCACAGTCAGAGTCAGGGTCAGCGTTTTCAGTTAGTTTTAGGACCGGGTTAATTTTAGGGTTATAGTTAGGTTCAGGGTTAGGGTTAGACATTGTTAGGGGCAGGGTTATCGTTAGGCGTAGTGTAGGGGTCAGGGTTAGGGTTAGGTTCAGGGTTAGGTTTATGGTCAGGCTCACAGTCAGTGTCAGGGTTAGGGTTAGTTTCAGAGTAAGGGTCAGGGTCAGGGATAGGTTTGGTGTCATGTTCAGTGTTATGGTTAGGGTCCAGTTCAGGATTATGGTCATGGTTAGAATAAGGCCTGCTTTATGTTTAGATTCTGGGTTATGATTAGGGTCCTGACTTAGTTTAGCTTTAGGGTTAGAGTTCTGGTCAGGCTCACGGTCTGGGTCAGAGTTAGGTTTATGGTCAGTGTCAGTGAAAGTATTAGGGTCAGGTTTAGGGTCAGGGCCAGGGTTCAGTTTAGGGTCAGGGCCAGGGTTCTGTTTAGGGTCAAAATTCGGATCAGGATCAAGTTTTGGCAAAGTTCAGGGTAAGGGTCAGGTCAGATTCAGGGATAAATTCAGGGATAGGTTTAAAGTATGGGTTTGGGGTGAGAATTAGAATTAATTTGAGGATTAGGGTTACACTGGTTTAGGGTCAGGGTCTGCATTAGTTTTATGGGTTAGTTGTAGGGTTAGAATCATTGTTATGTTTTGTGTCATGGTCCATATCAGGGTCAGGGTCAGGGTTACCTTTAGGGTTACAGTTAGGGTCAGAATCACAGTCAGCTTCAGGGTTAGTGTTAGGGTCAGTGTAGGGTCACCGTTAGGGTCAGGTTTAGGTTTATGTTCAGGGTCTGGGTCAGGGTCAGGGTGAAGTTCAGAGCCAGTGTCAGGTTTAGGGTCAGGATCTGGTTTTGGTTTAGGGTCCACGTTCAGCTCAAGGACAGGGTTAGTTTTGGGTCAGTGCTATTGTCAGGGTTAGGTTTAGGGTCAGGATCTGGTGAAGGTCTGGGCCGGGGTCCGGTTTATGGTCAGGGTCAGGATTTGGATTGGGGTCAATATACGGTTCAGTTTCAGGATTAGATTTAGGGGAAAGGTTTGGGTTTGGAGTTAGGATTAGGTTTAGAAGTAGGGTTATGGTTCGGTTAGGGTTAGACAGCCTTAAGGTTAGGGTTAGGTTTTGGGTTAGGGTAGGGTTTAGTTTTATGTTTAGCCTCAGCATTAGGTTTAGGATCGTGGTTGGCATTAGATCAGGGATAGGGTTACCTTAAGGATTGCGGTTAGGGTCGGGAACACAGTCACGGTCAGGGTTAGGGTTAGGGTTAGGGTCAGGCTTAGGACTGTGTCAGGCTTAGGGTTAGGGTTAGGGTTAGGGTTAGGGTTAGGGTTAGGGTACGGGTTAGGGTTAGGGTTAGGGTACGGGTTAGGGTTAGGGTACGGGTTAGGGTTAGGGTACGGGTTAGGGTTAGGGTTAGGGTACGGGTTAGGGTACGGGTTAGGGTACGGGTTAGGGTTAGGGTTAGGTTAGGGTTAGGGTTAGGGTTAGGTTTAGGGTTAGGGTTAGGTTTATGGTCAGGCTCACAGTCAGAGTCAGGGTCAGCGTTTTCAGTTAGTTTTAGGACCGGGTTAATTTTAGGGTTATAGTTAGGTTCAGGGTTAGGGTTAGACATTGTTAGGGGCAGGGTTATCGTTAGGCATAGTGTAGGGGTCAGGGTTAGGGTTAGGTTCAGGGTTAGGTTTATGGTCAGGCTCACAGTCAGTGTCAGGGTTAGGGTTAGTTTCAGAGTAAGGGTCAGGGTCAGGGATAGGTTTGGTGTCATGTTCAGTGTTATGGTTAGGGTCCAGTTCAGGATTATGGTCATGGTTAGAATAAGGCCTGCTTTATGTTTAGATTCTGGGTTATGATTAGGGTCCTGACTTAGTTTAGCTTTAGGGTTAGAGTTCTGGTCAGGCTCACGGTCTGGGTCAGAGTTAGGTTTATGGTCAGTGTCAGTGAAAGTATTAGGGTCATGTTTAGGGTCAGGGCCAGGGTTCAGTTTAGGGTCAGGGCCAGGGTTCTGTTTAGGGTCAAAATTCGGATCAGGGTCAAGTTTTGGCAAAGTTCAGGGTAAGGGTCAGGTCAGATTAAGGGATAAATTCAGGGATAGGTTTAAAGTATGGGTTTGGGGTGAGAATTAGAATTAATTTGAGGATTAGGGTTACACTGGTTTAGGGTCAGGGTCTGCATTAGTTTTATGGGTTAGTTGTAGGGTTAGAATCATTGTTATGTTTTGTGTCATGGTCCATATCAGGGTCAGGGTCAGGGTTACCTTTAGGGTTACAGTTAGGGTCAGAATCACAGTCAGCTTCAGGGTTAGTGTTAGGGTCAGTGTAGGGTCACCGTTAGGGTCAGGTTTAGGTTTATGTTCAGGGTCTGGGTCAGGGTCAGGGTGAAGTTCAGAGCCAGTGTCAGGTTTAGGGTCAGGATCTGGTTTTGGTTTAGGGTCCACGTTCAGCTCAAGGACAGGGTTAGTTTTGGGTCAGTGCTATTGTCAGGGTTAGGTTTAGGGTCAGGATCTGGTGAAGGTCTGGGCCGGGGTCCGGTTTATGGTCAGGGTCAGGATTTGGATTGGGGTCAATATACGGTTCAGTTTCAGGATTAGATTTAGGGGAAAGGTTTGGGTTTGGAGTTAGGATTAGGTTTAGAAGTAGGGTTATGGTTCGGTTAGGGTTAGACAGCCTTAAGGTTAGGGTTAGGTTTTGGGTTAGGGTAGGGTTTAGTTTTATGTTTAGCCTCAGCATTAGGTTTAGGATCGTGGTTGGCATTAGATCAGGGATAGGGTTACCTTAAGGATTGCGGTTAGGGTCGGGAACACAGTCACGGTCAGGGTTAGGGTTAGGGTTAGGGTCAGGCTTAGGACTGTGTCAGGCTTAGGGTTAGGGTTAGGGTTAGGCTTAGGGTTAGGGTTAGGGTACGGGTTAGGGTTAGGGTTAGGGTACGGGTTAGGGTTAGGGTACGGGTTAGGGTTAGGGTACGGGTTAGGGTTAGGGTACGGGTTAGGGTACGGGTTAGGGTTAGGGTACGGGTTAGGGTTAGGGTACGGGTTAGGGTACGGGTTAGGGTTAGGGTTAGGGTTAGGGTTAGGTTTAGGGTTAGGGTTAGGTTTATGTTCAGGCTCACAGTCAGAGTCAGGGTCAGCGTTTTCAGTTAGTTTTAGGACCGGGTTAATTTTAGGGTTATAGTTAGGTTCAGGGTTAGGGTTAGACATTGTTAGGGGCAGGGTTATCGTTAGGCGTAGTGTAGGGGTCAGGGTTAGGGTTAGGTTCAGGGTTAGGTTTATGGTCAGGCTCACAGTCAGTGTCAGGGTTAGGGTTAGTTTCAGAGTAAGGGTCAGGGTCAGGGATAGGTTTGGTGTCATGTTCAGTGTTATGGTTAGGGTCCAGTTCAGGATTATGGTCATGGTTAGAATAAGGCCTGCTTTATGTTTAGATTCTGGGTTATGATTAGGGTCCTGACTTAGTTTAGCTTTAGGGTTAGAGTTCTGGTCAGGCTCACGGTCTGGGTCAGAGTTAGGTTTATGGTCAGTGTCAGTGAAAGTATTAGGGTCAGGTTTAGGGTCAGGGCCAGGGTTCAGTTTAGGGTCAGGGCCAGGGTTCTGTTTAGGGTCAAAATTCGGATCAGGGTCAAGTTTTGGCAAAGTTCAGGGTAAGGGTCAGGTCAGATTCAGGGATAAATTCAGGGATAGGTTTAAAGTATGGGTTTGGGGTGAGAATTAGAATTAATTTGAGGATTAGGGTTACACTGGTTTAGGGTCAGGGTCTGCATTAGTTTTATGGGTTAGTTGTAGGGTTAGAATCATTGTTATGTTTTGTGTCATGGTCCATATCAGGGTCAGGGTCAGGGTTACCTTTAGGGTTACAGTTAGGGTCAGAATCACAGTCAGCTTCAGGGTTAGTGTTAGGGTCAGTGTAGGGTCACCGTTAGGGTCAGGTTTAGGTTTATGTTCAGGGTCTGGGTCAGGGTCAGGGTGAAGTTCAGAGCCAGTGTCAGGTTTAGGGTCAGGATCTGGTTTTGGTTTAGGGTCCACGTTCAGCTCAAGGACAGGGTTAGTTTTGGGTCAGTGCTATTGTCAGGGTTAGGTTTAGGGTCAGGATCTGGTGAAGGTCTGGGCCGGGGTCCGGTTTATGGTCAGGGTCAGGATTTGGATTGGGGTCAATATACGGTTCAGTTTCAGGATTAGATTTAGGGGAAAGGTTTGGGTTTGGAGTTAGGATTAGGTTTAGAAGTAGGGTTATGGTTCGGTTAGGGTTAGACAGCCTTAAGGTTAGGGTTAGGTTTTGGGTTAGGGTAGGGTTTAGTTTTATGTTTAGCCTCAGCATTAGGTTTAGGATCGTGGTTGGCATTAGATCAGGGATAGGGTTACCTTAAGGATTGCGGTTAGGGTCGGGAACACAGTCACGGTCAGGGTTAGGGTTAGGGTTAGGGTCAGGCTTAGGACTGTGTCAGGCTTAGGGTTAGGCTTAGGGTTAGGGTTAGGCTTAGGTTAGGGTTAGGGTTAGGGTTAGGGTACGGGTTAGGGTACGGGTTAGGGTACGGGTTAGGGTACGGGTTAGGGTTAGGGTTAGGTTTAGGGTTAGGGTTAGGTTTATGGTCAGGCTCACAGTCAGAGTCAGGGTCAGCGTTTTCAGTTAGTTTTAGGACCGGGTTAATTTTAGGGTTATAGTTAGGTTCAGGGTTAGGGTTAGACATTGTTAGGGGCAGGGTTATCGTTAGGCGTAGTGTAGGGGTCAGGGTTAGGGTTAGGTTCAGGGTTAGGTTTATGGTCAGGCTCACAGTCAGTGTCAGGGTTAGGGTTAGTTTCAGAGTAAGGGTCAGGGTCAGGGATAGGTTTGGTGTCATGTTCAGTGTTATGGTTAGGGTCCAGTTCAGGATTATGGTCATGGTTAGAATAAGGCCTGCTTTATGTTTAGATTCTGGGTTATGATTAGGGTCCTGACTTAGTTTAGCTTTAGGGTTAGAGTTCTGGTCAGGCTCACGGTCTGGGTCAGAGTTAGGTTTATGGTCAGTGTCAGTGAAAGTATTAGGGTCAGGTTTAGGGTCAGGGCCAGGGTTCAGTTTAGGGTCAGGGCCAGGGTTCTGTTTAGGGTCAAAATTCGGATCAGGGTCAAGTTTTGGCAAAGTTCAGGGTAAGGGTCAGGTCAGATTCAGGGATAAATTCAGGGATAGGTTTAAAGTATGGGTTTGGGGTGAGAATTAGAATTAATTTGAGGATTAGGGTTACACTGGTTTAGGGTCAGGGTCTGCATTAGTTTTATGGGTTAGTTGTAGGGTTAGAATCATTGTTATGTTTTGTGTCATGGTCCATATCAGGGTCAGGGTCAGGGTTACCTTTAGGGTTACAGTTAGGGTCAGAATCACAGTCAGCTTCAGGGTTAGTGTTAGGGTCAGTGTAGGGTCACCGTTAGGGTCAGGTTTAGGTTTATGTTCAGGGTCTGGGTCAGGGTCAGGGTGAAGTTCAGAGCCAGTGTCAGGTTTAGGGTCAGGATCTGGTTTTGGTTTAGGGTCCACGTTCAGCTCAAGGACAGGGTTAGTTTTGGGTCAGTGCTATTGTCAGGGTTAGGTTTAGGGTCAGGATCTGGTGAAGGTCTGGGCCGGGGTCCGGTTTATGGTCAGGGTCAGGATTTGGATTGGGGTCAATATACGGTTCAGTTTCAGGATTAGATTTAGGGGAAAGGTTTGGGTTTGGAGTTAGGATTAGGTTTAGAAGTAGGGTTATGGTTCGGTTAGGGTTAGACAGCCTTAAGGTTAGGGTTAGGTTTTGGGTTAGGGTAGGGTTTAGTTTTATGTTTAGCCTCAGCATTAGGTTTAGGATCGTGCTTGGCATTAGATCAGGGATAGGGTTACCTTAAGGATTGCGGTTAGGGTCGGGAACACAGTCACGGTCAGGGTTAGGGTTAGGGTTAGGGTCAGGCTTAGGACTGTGTCAGGCTTAGGGTTAGGGTTAGGGTTACGGTTAGGGTTAGGGTTAGGGTACGGGTTAGGGTTAGGGTTAGGGTACGGGTTAGGGTTAGGGTACGGGTTAGGGTTAGGGTACGGGTTAGGGTTAGGGTTAGGGTACGGGTTAGGGTACGGGTTAGGGTACGGGTTAGGGTACGGGTTAGGGTTAGGGTTAGGGTTAGGGTTAGGTTTAGGGTTAGGGTTAGGTTTATGGTCAGGCTCACAGTCAGAGTCAGGGTCAGCGTTTTCAGTTAGTTTTAGGACCGGGTTAATTTTAGGGTTATAGTTAGGTTCAGGGTTAGGGTTAGACATTGTTAGGGGCAGGGTTATCGTTAGGCGTAGTGTAGGGGTCAGGGTTAGGGTTAGGTTCAGGGTTAGGTTTATGGTCAGGCTCACAGTCAGTGTCAGGGTTAGGGTTAGTTTCAGAGTAAGGGTCAGGGTCAGGGATAGGTTTGGTGTCATGTTCAGTGTTATGGTTAGGGTCCAGTTCAGGATTATGGTCATGGTTAGAATAAGGCCTGCTTTATGTTTAGATTCTGGGTTATGATTAGGGTCCTGACTTAGTTTAGCTTTAGGGTTAGAGTTCTGGTCAGGCTCACGGTCTGGGTCAGAGTTAGGTTTATGGTCAGTGTCAGTGAAAGTATTAGGGTCAGGTTTAGGGTCAGGGCCAGGGTTCAGTTTAGGGTCAGGGCCAGGGTTCTGTTTAGGGTCAAAATTCGGATCAGGGTCAAGTTTTGGCAAAGTTCAGGGTAAGGGTCAGGTCAGATTCAGGGATAAATTCAGGGATAGGTTTAAAGTATGGGTTTGGGGTGAGAATTAGAATTAATTTGAGGATTAGGGTTACACTGGTTTAGGGTCAGGGTCTGCATTAGTTTTATGGGTTAGTTGTAGGGTTAGAATCATTGTTATGTTTTGTGTCATGGTCCATATCAGGGTCAGGGTCAGGGTTACCTTTAGGGTTACAGTTAGGGTCAGAATCACAGTCAGCTTCAGGGTTAGTGTTAGGGTCAGTGTAGGGTCACCGTTAGGGTCAGGTTTAGGTTTATGTTCAGGGTCTGGGTCAGGGTCAGGGTGAAGTTCAGAGCCAGTGTCAGGTTTAGGGTCAGGATCTGGTTTTGGTTTAGGGTCCACGTTCAGCTCAAGGACAGGGTTAGTTTTGGGTCAGTGCTATTGTCAGGGTTAGGTTTAGGGTCAGGATCTGGTGAAGGTCTGGGCCGGGGTCCGGTTTATGGTCAGGGTCAGGATTTGGATTGGGGTCAATATACGGTTCAGTTTCAGGATTAGATTTAGGGGAAAGGTTTGGGTTTGGAGTTAGGATTAGGTTTAGAAGTAGGGTTATGGTTCGGTTAGGGTTAGACAGCCTTAAGGTTAGGGTTAGGTTTTGGGTTAGGGTAGGGTTTAGTTTTATGTTTAGCCTCAGCATTAGGTTTAGGATCGTGGTTGGCATTAGATCAGGGATAGGGTTACCTTAAGGATTGCGGTTAGGGTCGGGAACACAGTCACGGTCAGGGTTAGGGTTAGGGTCAGGCTTAGGACTGTGTCAGGCTTAGGGTTAGGGTTAGGGTTAGGGTTAGGGTTAGGGTTAGGGTTAGGGTACGGGTTAGGGTTAGGGTACGGGTTAGGGTTAGGGTACGGGTTAGGGTTAGGGTACGGGTTAGGGTTAGGGTTAGGGTTAGGGTACGGGTTAGGGTACGGGTTAGGGTACGGGTTAGGGTTAGGGTTAGGTTAGGGTTAGGGTTAGGTTTAGGGTTAGGGTTAGGTTTATGGTCAGGCTCACAATCAGAGTAGGGTCAGCGTTTTCAGTTAGTTTTAGGACCGGGTTAATTTTAGGGTTATAGTTAGGTTCAGGGTTAGGGTTAGACATTGTTAGGGGCAGGGTTATCGTTAGGCGTAGTGTAGGGGTCAGGGTTAGGGTTAGGTTCAGGGTTAGGTTTATGGTCAGGCTCACAGTCAGTGTCAGGGTTAGGGTTAGTTTCAGAGTAAGGGTCAGGGTCAGGGATAGGTTTGGTGTCATGTTCAGTGTTATGGTTAGGGTCCAGTTCAGGATTATGGTCATGGTTAGAATAAGGCCTGCTTTATGTTTAGATTCTGGGTTATGATTAGGGTCCTGACTTAGTTTAGCTTTAGGGTTAGAGTTCTGGTCAGGCTCACGGTCTGGGTCAGAGTTAGGTTTATGGTCAGTGTCAGTGAAAGTATTAGGGTCAGGTTTAGGGTCAGGGCCAGGGTTCAGTTTAGGGTCAGGGCCAGGGTTCTGTTTAGGGTCAAAATTCGGATCAGGGTCAAGTTTTGGCAAAGTTCAGGGTAAGGGTCAGGTCAGATTCAGGGATAAATTCAGGGATAGGTTTAAAGTATGGGTTTGGGGTGAGAATTAGAATTAATTTGAGGATTAGGGTTACACTGGTTTAGGGTCAGGGTCTGCATTAGTTTTATGGGTTAGTTGTAGGGTTAGAATCATTGTTATGTTTTGTGTCATGGTCCATATCAGGGTCAGGGTCAGGGTTACCTTTAGGGTTACAGTTAGGGTCAGAATCACAGTCAGCTTCAGGGTTAGTGTTAGGGTCAGTGTAGGGTCACCGTTAGGGTCAGGTTTAGGTTTATGTTCAGGGTCTGGGTCAGGGTCAGGGTGAAGTTCAGAGCCAGTGTCAGGTTTAGGGTCAGGATCTGGTTTTGGTTTAGGGTCCACGTTCAGCTCAAGGACAGGGTTAGTTTTGGGTCAGTGCTATTGTCAGGGTTAGGTTTAGGGTCAGGATCTGGTGAAGGTCTGGGCCGGGGTCCGGTTTATGGTCAGGGTCAGGATTTGGATTGGGGTCAATATACGGTTCAGTTTCAGGATTAGATTTAGGGGAAAGGTTTGGGTTTGGAGTTAGGATTAGGTTTAGAAGTAGGGTTATGGTTCGGTTAGGGTTAGACAGCCTTAAGGTTAGGGTTAGGTTTTGGGTTAGGGTAGGGTTTAGTTTTATGTTTAGCCTCAGCATTAGGTTTAGGATCGTGGTTGGCATTAGATCAGGGATAGGGTTACCTTAAGGATTGCGGTTAGGGTCGGGAACACAGTCACGGTCAGGGTTAGGGTTGGGTTAGTGTCAGGCTTAGGACTGTGTCAGGCTTAGGGTTAGCGTTAGGGTTAGGGTTAGGGTACGGGTTAGGGTTAGGGTTAGGGTACGGGTTAGGGTACGGGTTAGGGTTAGGGTTAGGGTACGGGTTAGGGTTAGGGTACGGGTTAGGGTACGGGTTAGGGTACGGGTTAGGGTACGGGTTAGGGTACGGGTTAGGGTTAGGGTTAGGGTTAGGTTTAGGGTTAGGGTTAGGTTTATGGTCAGGCTCACAGTCAGAGTCAGGGTCAGCGTTTTCAGTTAGTTTTAGGACCGGGTTAATTTTAGGGTTATAGTTAGGTTCAGGGTTAGGGTTAGACATTGTTAGGGGCAGGGTTATCGTTAGGCGTAGTGTAGGGGTCAGGGTTAGGGTTAGGTTCAGGGTTAGGTTTATGGTCAGGCTCACAGTCAGTGTCAGGGTTAGGGTTAGTTTCAGAGTAAGGGTCAGGGTCAGGGATAGGTTTGGTGTCATGTTCAGTGTTATGGTTAGGGTCCAGTTCAGGATTATGGTCATGGTTAGAATAAGGCCTGCTTTATGTTTAGATTCTGGGTTATGATTAGGGTCCTGACTTAGTTTAGCTTTAGGGTTAGAGTTCTGGTCAGGCTCACGGTCTGGGTCAGAGTTAGGTTTATGGTCAGTGTCAGTGAAAGTATTAGGGTCAGGTTTAGGGTCAGGGCCAGGGTTCAGTTTAGGGTCAGGGCCAGGGTTCTGTTTAGGGTCAAAATTCGGATCAGGGTCAAGTTTTGGCAAAGTTCAGGGTAAGGGTCAGGTCAGATTCAGGGATAAATTCAGGGATAGGTTTAAAGTATGGGTTTGGGGTGAGAATTAGAATTAATTTGAGGATTAGGGTTACACTGGTTTAGGGTCAGGGTCTGCATTAGTTTTATGGGTTAGTTGTAGGGTTAGAATCATTGTTATGTTTTGTGTCATGGTCCATATCAGGGTCAGGGTCAGGGTTACCTTTAGGGTTACAGTTAGGGTCAGAATCACAGTCAGCTTCAGGGTTAGTGTTAGGGTCAGTGTAGGGTCACCGTTAGGGTCAGGTTTAGGTTTATGTTCAGGGTCTGGGTCAGGGTCAGGGTGAAGTTCAGAGCCAGTGTCAGGTTTAGGGTCAGGATCTGGTTTTGGTTTAGGGTCCACGTTCAGCTCAAGGACAGGGTTAGTTTTGGGTCAGTGCTATTGTCAGGGTTAGGTTTAGGGTCAGGATCTGGTGAAGGTCTGGGCCGGGGTCCGGTTTATGGTCAGGGTCAGGATTTGGATTGGGGTCAATATACGGTTCAGTTTCAGGATTAGATTTAGGGGAAAGGTTTGGGTTTGGAGTTAGGATTAGGTTTAGAAGTAGGGTTATGGTTCGGTTAGGGTTAGACAGCCTTAAGGTTAGGGTTAGGTTTTGGGTTAGGGTAGGGTTTAGTTTTATGTTTAGCCTCAGCATTAGGTTTAGGATCGTGGTTGGCATTAGATCAGGGATAGGGTTACCTTAAGGATTGCGGTTAGGGTCGGGAACACAGTCACGGTCAGGGTTAGGGTTAGGGTTAGGGTCAGGCTTAGGACTGTGTCAGGCTTAGGGTTAGGGTTAGGGTTAGGCTTAGGGTTAGGGTTAGGGTTAGTGTTAGGGTTAGGGTACAGGTTAGGGTTAGGGTACGGGTTAGGGTTAGGGTACGGGTTAGGGTTAGGGTACGGGTTAGGGTTAGGGTACGGGTTAGGGTACAGGTTAGGGTACGGGTTAGGGTTAGGGTTAGGGTTAGGGTTAGGGTTAGGGTTAGGTTTAGGGTTAGGGTTAGGTTTATGGTCAGGCTCACAGTCAGAGTCAGGGTCAGCGTTTTCAGTTAGTTTTAGGACCGGGTTAATTTTAGGGTTATAGTTAGGTTCAGGGTTAGGGTTAGACATTGTTAGGGGCAGGGTTATCGTTAGGCGTAGTGTAGGGGTCAGGGTTAGGGTTAGGTTCAGGGTTAGGTTTATGGTCAGGCTCACAGTCAGTGTCAGGGTTAGGGTTAGTTTCAGAGTAAGGGTCAGGGTCAGGGATAGGTTTGGTGTCATGTTCAGTGTTATGGTTAGGGTCCAGTTCAGGATTATGGTCATGGTTAGAATAAGGCGTGCTTTATGTTTAGATTCTGGGTTATGATTAGGGTCCTGACTTAGTTTAGCTTTAGGGTTAGAGTTCTGGTCAGGCTCACGGTCTGGGTCAGAGTTAGGTTTATGGTCAGTGTCAGTGAAAGTATTAGGGTCAGGTTTAGGGTCAGGGCCAGGGTTCAGTTTAGGGTCAGGGCCAGGGTTCTGTTTAGGGTCAAAATTCGGATCAGGGTCAAGTTTTGGCAAAGTTCAGGGTAAGGGTCAGGTCAGATTCAGGGATAAATTCAGGGATAGGTTTAAAGTATGGGTTTGGGGTGAGAATTAGAATTAATTTGAGGATTAGGGTTACACTGGTTTAGGGTCAGGGTCTGCATTAGTTTTATGGGTTAGTTGTAGGGTTAGAATCATTGTTATGTTTTGTGTCATGGTCCATATCAGGGTCAGGGTCAGGGTTACCTTTAGGGTTACAGTTAGGGTCAGAATCACAGTCAGCTTCAGGGTTAGTGTTAGGGTCAGTGTAGGGTCACCGTTAGGGTCAGGTTTAGGTTTATGTTCAGGGTCTGGGTCAGGGTCAGGGTGAAGTTCAGAGCCAGTGTCAGGTTTAGGGTCAGGATCTGGTTTTGGTTTAGGGTCCACGTTCAGCTCAAGGACAGGGTTAGTTTTGGGTCAGTGCTATTGTCAGGGTTAGGTTTAGGGTCAGGATCTGGTGAAGGTCTGGGCCGGGGTCCGGTTTATGGTCAGGGTCAGGATTTGGATTGGGGTCAATATACGGTTCAGTTTCAGGATTAGATTTAGGGGAAAGGTTTGGGTTTGGAGTTAGGATTAGGTTTAGAAGTAGGGTTATGGTTCGGTTAGGGTTAGACAGCCTTAAGGTTAGGGTTAGGTTTTGGGTTAGGGTAGGGTTTAGTTTTATGTTTAGCCTCAGCATTAGGTTTAGGATCGTGGTTGGCATTAGATCAGGGATAGGGTTACCTTAAGGATTGCGGTTAGGGTCGGGAACACAGTCACGGTCAGGGTTAGGGTTAGGGTTAGGGTCAGGCTTAGGACTGTGTCAGGCTTAGGGTTAGGGTTAGGGTTAGGGTTAGGCTTAGGGTTAGGGTTAGGGTTAGGGTTAGGGTACGGGTTAGGGTTAGGGTTAGGGTACGGGTTAGGGTTAGGGTACGGGTTAGGGTGTGGGTACGGGTTAGGGTACGGGTTAGGGTTAGGGTACGGGTTAGGGTACGGGTTAGGGTACGGGTTAGGGTTAGGGTTAGGCTTAGGGTTAGGGTTAGGGTTAGGGTTAGGGTTAGGTTTATGGTCAGGCTCACAGTCAGAGTCAGGGTCAGCGTTTTCAGTTAGTTTTAGGACCGGGTTAATTTTAGGGTTATAGTTAGGTTCAGGGTTAGGGTTAGACATTGTTAGGGGCAGGGTTATCGTTAGGCGTAGTGTAGGGGTCAGGGTTAGGGTTAGGTTCAGGGTTAGGTTTATGGTCAGGCTCACAGTCAGTGTCAGGGTTAGGGTTAGTTTCAGAGTAAGGGTCAGGGTCAGGGATAGGTTTGGTGTCATGTTCAGTGTTATGGTTAGGGTCCAGTTCAGGATTATGGTCATGGTTAGAATAAGGCCTGCTTTATGTTTAGATTCTGGGTTATGATTAGGGTCCTGACTTAGTTTAGCTTTAGGGTTAGAGTTCTGGTCAGGCTCACGGTCTGGGTCAGAGTTAGGTTTATGGTCAGTGTCAGTGAAAGTATTAGGGTCAGGTTTAGGGTCAGGGCCAGGGTTCAGTTTAGGGTCAGGGCCAGGGTTCTGTTTAGGGTCAAAATTCGGATCAGGGTCAAGTTTTGGCAAAGTTCAGGGTAAGGGTCAGGTCAGATTCAGGGATAAATTCAGGGATAGGTTTAAAGTATGGGTTTGGGGTGAGAATTAGAATTAATTTGAGGATTAGGGTTACACTGGTTTAGGGTCAGGGTCTGCATTAGTTTTATGGGTTAGTTGTAGGGTTAGAATCATTGTTATGTTTTGTGTCATGGTCCATATCAGGGTCAGGGTCAGGGTTACCTTTAGGGTTACAGTTAGGATCAGAATCACAGTCAGCTTCAGGGTTAGTGTTAGGGTCAGTGTAGGGTCACCGTTAGGGTCAGGTTTAGGTTTATGTTCAGGGTCTGGGTCAGGGTCAGGGTGAAGTTCAGAGCCAGTGTCAGGTTTAGGGTCAGGATCTGGTTTTGGTTTAGGGTCCACGTTCAGCTCAAGGACAGGGTTAGTTTTGGGTCAGTGCTATTGTCAGGGTTAGGTTTAGGGTCAGGATCTGGTGAAGGTCTGGGCCGGGGTCCGGTTTATGGTCAGGGTCAGGATTTGGATTGGGGTCAATATACGGTTCAGTTTCAGGATTAGATTTAGGGGAAAGGTTTGGGTTTGGAGTTAGGATTAGGTTTAGAAGTAGGGTTATGGTTCGGTTAGGGTTAGACAGCCTTAAGGTTAGGGTTAGGTTTTGGGTTAGGGTAGGGTTTAGTTTTATGTTTAGCCTCAGCATTAGGTTTAGGATCGTGGTTGGCATTAGATCAGGGATAGGGTTACCTTAAGGATTGCGGTTAGGGTCGGGAACACAGTCACGGTCAGGGTTAGGGTTAGGGTTAGGGTCAGGCTTAGGACTGTGTCAGGCTTAGGGTTAGGGTTAGGGTTAGGCTTAGGGTTAGGGTTAGGGTTAGGGTTAGGGTTAGGGTACGGGTTAGGGTTAGGGTTAGGGTACGGGTTAGGGTTAGGGTACGGGTTAGGGTTAGGGTACGGGTTAGGGTACGGGTTAGGGTTAGGGTACGGGTTAGGGTACGGGTTAGGGTACGGTTTAGGTTTAGGGTTAGGGTTAGGGTTAGGGTTAGGTTTAGGGTTAGGGTTAGGTTTATGGTCAGGCTCACAGTCAGAGTCAGGGTCAGCGTTTTCAGTTAGTTTTAGGACCGGGTTAATTTTAGGGTTATAGTTAGGTTCAGGGTTAGGGTTAGACATTGTTAGGGGCAGGGTTATCGTTAGGCGTAGTGTAGGGGTCAGGGTTAGGGTTAGGTTCAGGGTTAGGTTTATGGTCAGGCTCACAGTCAGTGTCAGGGTTAGGGTTAGTTTCAGAGTAAGGGTCAGGGTCAGGGATAGGTTTGGTGTCATGTTCAGTGTTATGGTTAGGGTCCAGTTCAGGATTATGGTCATGGTTAGAATAAGGCCTGCTTTATGTTTAGATTCTGGGTTATGATTAGGGTCCTGACTTAGTTTAGCTTTAGGGTTAGAGTTCTGGTCAGGCTCACGGTCTGGGTCAGAGTTAGGTTTATGGTCAGTGTCAGTGAAAGTATTAGGGTCAGGTTTAGGGTCAGGGCCAGGGTTCAGTTTAGGGTCAGGGCCAGGGTTCTGTTTAGGGTCAAAATTCGGATCAGGGTCAAGTTTTGGCAAAGTTCAGGGTAAGGGTCAGGTCAGATTCAGGGATAAATTCAGGGATAGGTTTAAAGTATGGGTTTGGGGTGAGAATTAGAATTAATTTGAGGATTAGGGTTACACTGGTTTAGGGTCAGGGTCTGCATTAGTTTTATGGGTTAGTTGTAGGGTTAGAATCATTGTTATGTTTTGTGTCATGGTCCATATCAGGGTCAGGGTCAGGGTTACCTTTAGGGTTACAGTTAGGGTCAGAATCACAGTCAGCTTCAGGGTTAGTGTTAGGGTCAGTGTAGGGTCACCGTTAGGGTCAGGTTTAGGTTTATGTTCAGGGTCTGGGTCAGGGTCAGGGTGAAGTTCAGAGCCAGTGTCAGGTTTAGGGTCAGGATCTGGTTTTGGTTTAGGGTCCACGTTCAGCTCAAGGACAGGGTTAGTTTTGGGTCAGTGCTATTGTCAGGGTTAGGTTTAGGGTCAGGATCTGGTGAAGGTCTGGGCCGGGGTCCGGTTTATGGTCAGGGTCAGGATTTGGATTGGGGTCAATATACGGTTCAGTTTCAGGATTAGATTTAGGGGAAAGGTTTGGGTTTGGAGTTAGGATTAGGTTTAGAAGTAGGGTTATGGTTCGGTTAGGGTTAGACAGCCTTAAGGTTAGGGTTAGGTTTTGGGTTAGGGTAGGGTTTAGTTTTATGTTTAGCCTCAGCATTAGGTTTAGGATCGTGGTTGGCATTAGATCAGGGATAGGGTTACCTTAAGGATTGCGGTTAGGGTCGGGAACACAGTCACGGTCAGGGTTAGGGTTAGGGTTAGGGTCAGGCTTAGGACTGTGTCAGGCTTAGGGTTAGGGTTAGGGTTAGGCTTAGGGTTAGGGTTAGGGTTAGGGTTAGGGTTAGGGTACGGGTTAGGGTTAGGGTTAGGGTACGGGTTAGGGTTAGGGTACGGGTTAGGGTTAGGGTACGGGTTAGGGTACGGGTTAGGGTTAGGGTACGGGTTAGGGTACGGGTTAGGGTACGGGTTAGGGTTAGGGTTAGGTTTAGGGTCAGGCTCACAGTCAGAGTCAGGGTCAGCGTTTTCAGTTAGTTTTAGGACCGGGTTAATTTTAGGGTTATAGTTAGGTTCAGGGTTAGGGTTAGACATTGTTAGGGGCAGGGTTATCGTTAGGCGTAGTGTAGGGGTCAGGGTTAGGGTTAGGTTCAGGGTTAGGTTTATGGTCAGGCTCACAGTCAGTGTCAGGGTTAGGGTTAGTTTCAGAGTAAGGGTCAGGGTCAGGGATAGGTTTGGTGTCATGTTCAGTGTTATGGTTAGGGTCCAGTTCAGGATTATGGTCATGGTTAGAATAAGGCCTGCTTTATGTTTAGATTCTGGGTTATGATTAGGGTCCTGACTTAGTTTAGCTTTAGGGTTAGAGTTCTGGTCAGGCTCACGGTCTGGGTCAGAGTTAGGTTTATGGTCAGTGTCAGTGAAAGTATTAGGGTCAGGTTTAGGGTCAGGGCCAGGGTTCAGTTTAGGGTCAGGGCCAGGGTTCTGTTTAGGGTCAAAATTCGGATCAGGGTCAAGTTTTGGCAAAGTTCAGGGTAAGGGTCAGGTCAGATTCAGGGATAAATTCAGGGATAGGTTTAAAGTATGGGTTTGGGGTGAGAATTAGAATTAATTTGAGGATTAGGGTTACACTGGTTTAGGGTCAGGGTCTGCATTAGTTTTATGGGTTAGTTGTAGGGTTAGAATCATTGTTATGTTTTGTGTCATGGTCCATATCAGGGTCAGGGTCAGGGTTACCTTTAGGGTTACAGTTAGGGTCAGAATCACAGTCAGCTTCAGGGTTAGTGTTAGGGTCAGTGTAGGGTCACCGTTAGGGTCAGGTTTAGGTTTATGTTCAGGGTCTGGGTCAGGGTCAGGGTGAAGTTCAGAGCCAGTGTCAGGTTTAGGGTCAGGATCTGGTTTTGGTTTAGGGTCCACGTTCAGCTCAAGGACAGGGTTAGTTTTGGGTCAGTGATATTGTCAGGGTTAGGTTTAGGGTCAGGATCTGGTGAAGGTCTGGGCCGGGGTCCGGTTTATGGTCAGGGTCAGGATTTGGATTGGGGTCAATATACGGTTCAGTTTCAGGATTAGATTTAGGGGAAAGGTTTGGGTTTGGAGTTAGGATTAGGTTTAGAAGTAGGGTTATGGTTCGGTTAGGGTTAGACAGCCTTAAGGTTAGGGTTAGGTTTTGGGTTAGGGTAGGGTTTAGTTTTATGTTTAGCCTCAGCATTAGGTTTAGGATCGTGGTTGGCATTAGATCAGGGATAGGGTTACCTTAAGGATTGCGGTTAGGGTCGGGAACACAGTCACGGTCAGGGTTAGGGTTAGGGTTAGGGTCAGGCTTAGGACTGTGTCAGGCTTAGGGTTAGGGTTAGGGTTAGGGTTAGGCTTAGGGTTAGGGTTAGGGTTAGGGTTAGGGTTAGGGTACGGGTTAGGGTTAGGGTTAGGGTACGGGTTAGGGTTAGGGTACGGGTTAGGGTTAGGGTACGGGTTAGGGTATGGGTTAGGGTTAGGGTACGGGTTAGGGTACGGATTAGGGTACGGGTTAGGGTTAGGGTTAGGGTTAGGGTTAGGTTTAGGGTTAGGGTTAGGTTTATGGTCAGGCTCACAGTCAGAGTCAGGGTCAGCGTTTTCAGTTAGTTTTAGGACCGGGTTAATTTTAGGGTTATAGTTAGGTTCAGGGTTAGGGTTAGACATTGTTAGGGGCAGGGTTATCGTTAGGCATAGTGTAGGGGTCAGGGTTAGGGTTGGGTTCAGGGTTAGGTTTATGGTCAGGCTCACAGTCAGTGTCAGGGTTAGGGTTAGTTTCAGAGTAAGGGTCAGGGTCAGGGTCAGGGATAGGTTTGGTGTCATGTTCAGTGTTATGGTTAGGGTCCAGTTCAGGATTATGGTCATGGTTAGAATAAGGCCTGCTTTATGTTTAGATTCTGGGTTATGATTAGGGTCCTGACTTAGTTTAGCTTTAGGGTTAGAGTTCTGGTCAGGCTCAAGGTCTGGGTCAGAGTTAGGTTTATGGTCAGTGTCAGTGAAAGTATTAGGGTCAGGTTTAGGGTCAGGGCCAGGGTTCAGTTTAGGGTCAGGGCCAGGGTTCTGTTTAGGGTCAAAATTCGGATCAGGGTCAAGTTTTGGCAAAGTTCAGGGTAAGGGTCAGGTCAGATTCAGGGATAAATTCAGGGATAGGTTTAAAGTATGGGTTTGGGGTGAGAATTAGAATTAATTTGAGGATTAGGGTTACACTGGTTTAGGGTCAGGGTCTGCATTAGTTTTATGGGTTAGTTGTAGGGTTAGAATCATTGTTATGTTTTGTGTCATGGTCCATATCAGGGTCAGGGTCAGGGTTACCTTTAGGGTTACAGTTAGGGTCAGAATCACAGTCAGCTTCAGGGTTAGTGTTAGGGTCAGTGTAGGGTCACCGTTAGGGTCAGATTTAGGTTTATGTTCAGGGTCTGGGTCAGGGTCAGGGTGAAGTTCAGAGCCAGTGTCAGGTTTAGGGTCAGGATCTGGTTTTGGTTTAGGGTCCACGTTCAGCTCAAGGACAGGGTTAGTTTTGGGTCAGTGCTATTGTCAGGGTTAGGTTTAGGGTCAGGATCTGGTGAAGGTCTGGGCCGGGGTCCGGTTTATGGTCAGGGTCAGGATTTGGATTGGGGTCAATATACGGTTCAGTTTCAGGATTAGATTTAGGGGAAAGGTTTGGGTTTGGAGTTAGGATTAGGTTTAGAAGTAGGGTTATGGTTCGGTTAGGGTTAGACAGCCTTAAGGTTAGGGTTAGGTTTTGGGTTAGGGTAGGGTTTAGTTTTATGTTTAGCCTCAGCATTAGGTTTAGGATCGTGGTTGGCATTAGATCAGGGATAGGGTTACCTTAAGGATTGCGGTTAGGGTCGGGAACACAGTCACGGTCAGGCTTAGGGTTAGGGTTAGGGTCAGGCTTAGGACTGTGTCAGGCTTAGGGTTAGGGTTAGGGTTAGGCTTAGGGTTAGGGTTAGGTTTAGGGTTAGGGTTAGGTTTATGGTCAGGCTCACAGTCAGAGTCAGGGTCAGCGTTTTCAGTTAGTTTTAGGACCGGGTTAATTTTAGGGTTATAGTTAGGTTCAGGGTTAGGGTTAGACATTGTTAGGGGCAGGGTTATCGTTAGGCGTAGTGTAGGGGTCAGGGTTAGGGTTAGGTTCAGGGTTAGGTTTATGGTCAGGCTCACAGTCAGTGTCAGGGTTAGGGTTAGTTTCAGAGTAAGGGTCAGGGATAGGTTTGGTGTCATGTTCAGTGTTATGGTTAGGGTCCAGTTCAGGATTATGGTCATGGTTAGAATAAGGCCTGCTTTATGTTTAGATTCTGGGTTATGATTAGGGTCCTGACTTAGTTTAGCTTTAGGGTTAGAGTTCTGGTCAGGCTCACGGTCTGGGTCAGAGTTAGGTTTATGGTCAGTGTCAGTGAAAGTATTAGGGTCAGGTTTAGGGTCAGGGCCAGGGTTCAGTTTAGGGTCAGGGCCAGGGTTCTGTTTAGGGTCAAAATTCGGATCAGGGTCAAGTTTTGGCAAAGTTCAGGGTAAGGGTCAGGTCAGATTCAGGGATAAATTCAGGGATAGGTTTAAAGTATGGGTTTGGGGTGAGAATTAGAATTAATTTGAGGATTAGGGTTACACTGGTTTAGGGTCAGGGTCTGCATTAGTTTTATGGGTTAGTTGTAGGGTTAGAATCATTGTTATGTTTTGTGTCATGGTCCATATCAGGGTCAGGGTCAGGGTTACCTTTAGGGTTACAGTTAGGGTCAGAATCACAGTCAGCTTCAGGGTTAGTGTTAGGGTCAGTGTAGGGTCACCGTTAGGGTCAGGTTTAGGTTTATGTTCAGGGTCTGGGTCAGGGTCAGGGTGAAGTTCAGAGCCAGTGTCAGGTTTAGGGTCAGGATCTGGTTTTGGTTTAGGGTCCACGTTCAGCTCAAGGACAGGGTTAGTTTTGGGTCAGTGCTATTGTCAGGGTTAGGTTTAGGGTCAGGATCTGGTGAAGGTCTGGGCCGGGGTCCGGTTTATGGTCAGGGTCAGGATTTGGATTGGGGTCAATATACGGTTCAGTTTCAGGATTAGATTTAGGGGAAAGGTTTGGGTTTGGAGTTAGGATTAGGTTTAGAAGTAGGGTTATGGTTCGGTTAGGGTTAGACAGCCTTAAGGTTAGGGTTAGGTTTTGGGTTAGGGTAGGGTTTAGTTTTATGTTTAGCCTCAGCATTAGGTTTAGGATCGTGGTTGGCATTAGATCAGGGATAGGGTTACCTTAAGGATTGCGGTTAGGGTCGGGAACACAGTCACGGTCAGGGTTAGGGTTAGGGTTAGGGTCAGGCTTAGGACTGTGTCAGGCTTAGGGTTAGGGTTAGGGTTAGGGTTAGGGTTAGGGTTAGGTTTAGGGTTAGGTTTAGGTTTATGGTCAGGCTCACAGTCAGAGTCAGGGTCAGCGTTTTCAGTTAGTTTTAGGACCGGGTTAATTTTAGGGTTATAGTTAGGTTCAGGGTTAGGGTTAGACATTGTTAGGGGCAGGGTTATCGTTAGGCGTAGTGTAGGGGTCAGGGTTAGGGTTAGGTTCAGGGTTAGGTTTATGGTCAGGCTCACAGTCAGTGTCAGGGTTAGGGTTAGTTTCAGAGTAAGGGTCAGGGTCAGGGATAGGTTTGGTGTCATGTTCAGTGTTATGGTTAGGGTCCAGTTCAGGATTATGGTCATGGTTAGAATAAGGCCTGCTTTATGTTTAGATTCTGGGTTATGATTAGGGTCCTGACTTAGTTTAGCTTTAGGGTTAGAGTTCTGGTCAGGCTCACGGTCTGGGTCAGAGTTAGGTTTATGGTCAGTGTCAGTGAAAGTATTAGGGTCAGGTTTAGGGTCAGGGCCAGGGTTCAGTTTAGGGTCAGGGCCAGGGTTCTGTTTAGGGTCAAAATTCGGATCAGGGTCAAGTTTTGGCAAAGTTCAGGGTAAGGGTCAGGTCAGATTCAGGGATAAATTCAGGGATAGGTTTAAAGTATGGGTTTGGGGTGAGAATTAGAATTAATTTGAGGATTAGGGTTACACTGGTTTAGGGTCAGGGTCTGCATTAGTTTTATGGGTTAGTTGTAGGGTTAGAATCATTGTTATGTTTTGTGTCATGGTCCATATCAGGGTCAGGGTCAGGGTTACCTTTAGGGTTACAGTTAGGGTCAGAATCACAGTCAGCTTCAGGGTTAGTGTTAGGGTCAGTGTAGGGTCACCGTTAGGGTCAGGTTTAGGTTTATGTTCAGGGTCTGGGTCAGGGTCAGGGTGAAGTTCAGAGCCAGTGTCAGGTTTAGGGTCAGGATCTGGTTTTGGTTTAGGGTCCACGTTCAGCTCAAGGACAGGGTTAGTTTTGGGTCAGTGCTATTGTCAGGGTTAGGTTTAGGGTCAGGATCTGGTGAAGGTCTGGGCCGGGGTCCGGTTTATGGTCAGGGTCAGGATTTGGATTGGGGTCAATATACGGTTCAGTTTCAGGATTAGATTTAGGGGAAAGGTTTGGGTTTGGAGTTAGGATTAGGTTTAGAAGTAGGGTTATGGTTCGGTTAGGGTTAGACAGCCTTAAGGTTAGGGTTAGGTTTTGGGTTAGGGTAGGGTTTAGTTTTATGTTTAGCCTCAGCATTAGGTTTAGGATCGTGGTTGGCATTAGATCAGGGATAGGGTTACCTTAAGGATTGCGGTTAGGGTCGGGAACACAGTCACGGTCAGGGTTAGGGTTAGGGTTAGGGTCAGGCTTAGGACTGTGTCAGGCTTAGGGTTAGGGTTAGGGTTAGGGTTAGGCTTAGGGTTAGGGTTAGGGTTAGGGTTAGGGTTAGGGTACGGGTTAGGGTTAGGGTTAGGGTACGGGTTAGGGTTAGGGTACGGGTTAGGGTTAGGGTACGGGTTAGGGTTAGGGTACGGGTTAGGGTACGGGTTAGGGTACGGGTTAGGGATAGGGTTAGGGTTAGGTTTAGGGTCAGGCTCACAGTCAGAGTCAGGGTCAGCGTTTTCAGTTAGTTTTAGGACCGGGTTAATTTTAGGGTTATAGTTAGGTTCAGGGTTAGGGTTAGACATTGTTAGGGGCAGGGTTATCGTTAGGCGTAGTGTAGGGGTCAGGGTTAGGGTTAGGTTCAGGGTTAGGTTTATGGTCAGGCTCACAGTCAGTGTCAGGGTTAGGGTTAGTTTCAGAGTAAGGGTCAGGGTCAGGGATAGGTTTGGTGTCATGTTCAGTGTTATGGTTAGGGTCCAGTTCAGGATTATGGTCATGGTTAGAATAAGGCCTGCTTTATGTTTAGATTCTGGGTTATGATTAGGGTCCTGACTTAGTTTAGCTTTAGGGTTAGAGTTCTGGTCAGGCTCACGGTCTGGGTCAGAGTTAGGTTTATGGTCAGTGTCAGTGAAAGTATTAGGGTCAGGTTTAGGGTCAGGGCCAGGGTTCAGTTTAGGGTCAGGGCCAGGGTTCTGTTTAGGGTCAAAATTCGGATCAGGGTCAAGTTTTGGCAAAGTTCAGGGTAAGGGTCAGGTCAGATTCAGGGATAAATTCAGGGATAGGTTTAAAGTATGGGTTTGGGGTGAGAATTAGAATTAATTTGAGGATTAGGGTTACACTGGTTTAGGGTCAGGGTCTGCATTAGTTTTATGGGTTAGTTGTAGGGTTAGAATCATTGTTATGTTTTGTGTCATGGTCCATATCAGGGTCAGGGTCAGGGTTACCTTTAGGGTTACAGTTAGGGTCAGAATCACAGTCAGCTTCAGGGTTAGTGTTAGGGTCAGTGTAGGGTCACCGTTAGGGTCAGGTTTAGGTTTATGTTCAGGGTCTGGGTCAGGGTCAGGGTGAAGTTCAGAGCCAGTGTCAGGTTTAGGGTCAGGATCTGGTTTTGGTTTAGGGTCCACGTTCAGCTCAAGGACAGGGTTAGTTTTGGGTCAGTGCTATTGTCAGGGTTAGGTTTAGGGTCAGGATCTGGTGAAGGTCTGGGCCGGGGTCCGGTTTATGGTCAGGGTCAGGATTTGGATTGGGGTCAATATACGGTTCAGTTTCAGGATTAGATTTAGGGGAAAGGTTTGGGTTTGGAGTTAGGATTAGGTTTAGAAGTAGGGTTATGGTTCGGTTAGGGTTAGACAGCCTTAAGGTTAGGGTTAGGTTTTGGGTTAGGGTAGGGTTTAGTTTTATGTTTAGCCTCAGCATTAGGTTTAGGATCGTGGTTGGCATTAGATCAGGGATAGGGTTACCTTAAGGATTGCGGTTAGGGTCGGGAACACAGTCACGGTCAGGGTTAGGGTTAGGGTTAGGGTCAGGCTTAGGACTGTGTCAGGCTTAGGGTTAGGGTTAGGGTTAGGCTTAGGGTTAGGGTTAGGGTTAGGGTACGGGTTAGGGTTAGGGTACGGGTTAGGGTTAGGGTACGGGTTAGGGTTAGGGTACGGGTTAGGGTACGGGTTAGGGTACGGGTTAGGTTTAGGGTTAGGGTAAGGTTTAGGCTTAGGGTTAGGTTTATGGTCAGGCTCACAGTCAGAGTCAGGGTCAGCGTTTTCAGTTAGTTTTAGGACCGGGTTAATTTTAGGGTTATAGTTAGGTTCAGGGTTAGGGTTAGACATTGTTAGGGGCAGGGTTATCGTTAGGCGTAGTGTAGGGGTCAGGGTTAGGTTTAGGTTCAGGGTTAGGTTTATGGTCAGGCTCACAGTCAGTGTCAGGGTTAGGGTTAGTTTCAGAGTAAGGGTCAGGGTCAGGGATAGGTTTGGTGTCATGTTCAGTGTTATGGTTAGGGTCCAGTTCAGGATTATGGTCATGGTTAGAATAAGGCCTGCTTTATGTTTAGATTCTGGGTTATGATTAGGGTCCTGACTTAGTTTAGCTTTAGGGTTAGAGTTCTGGTCAGGCTCACGGTCTGGGTCAGAGTTAGGTATGGTCAGTGTCAGTGAAAGTATTAGGGTCAGGTTTAGGGTCAGGGCCAGGGTTCAGTTTAGGGTCAGGGCCAGGGTTCTGTTTAGGGTCAAAATTCGGATCAGGGTCAAGTTTTGGCAAAGTTCAGGGTAAGGGTCAGGTCAGATTCAGGGATAAATTCAGGGATAGGTTTAAAGTATGGGTTTGGGGTGAGAATTAGAATTAATTTGAGGATTAGGGTTACACTGGTTTAGGGTCAGGGTCTGCATTAGTTTTATGGGTTAGTTGTAGGGTTAGAATCATTGTTATGTTTTGTGTCATGGTCCATATCAGGGTCAGGGTCAGGGTTACCTTTAGGGTTACAGTTAGGGTCAGAATCACAGTCAGCTTCAGGGTTAGTGTTAGGGTCAGTGTAGGGTCACCGTTAGGGTCAGGTTTAGGTTTATGTTCAGGGTCTGGGTCAGGGTCAGGGTGAAGTTCAGAGCCAGTGTCAGGTTTAGGGTCAGGATCTGGTTTTGGTTTAGGGTCAACGTTCAGCTCAAGGACAGGGTTAGTTTTGGGTCAGTGCTATTGTCAGGGTTAGGTTTAGGGTCAGGATCTGGTGAAGGTCTGGGCCGGGGTCCGGTTTATGGTCAGGGTCAGGATTTGGATTGGGGTCATATACGGTTCAGTTTCAGGATTAGATTTAGGGGAAAGGTTTGGGTTTGGAGTTAGGATTAGGTTTAGAAGTAGGGTTATGGTTCGGTTAGGGTTAGACAGCCTTAAGGTTAGGGTTAGGTTTTGGGTTAGGGTAGGGTTTAGTTTTATGTTTAGCCTCAGCATTAGGTTTAGGATCGTGGTTGGCATTAGATCAGGGATAGGGTTACCTTAAGGATTGCGGTTAGGGTCGGGAACACAGTCACGGTCAGGGTTAGGGTTAGGGTTAGGGTCAGGCTTAGGACTGTGTCAGGCTTAGGGTTAGGGTACGGGTTAGGGTACGGGTTAGGGTACGGGTTAGGGTACGGGTTAGGGTTAGGGTTAGGGTTAGGGTACGGGTTAGGGTTAGGGTACGGGTTAGGGTTAGGGTTAGGGTACGGGTTAGGGTACGGGTTAGGGTTAGGGTACGGGTTAGGGTTAGGGTTAGGGTACGGGTTAGGGTTAGGGTTAGGGTAAGGTTTAGGGTTAGGGTTAGGTTTATGGTCAGGCTCACAGTCAGAGTCAGGGTCAGCGTTTTCAGTTAGTTTTAGGACCGGGTTAATTTTAGGGTTATAGTTAGGTTCAGGGTTAGGGTTAGACATTGTTAGGGGCAGGGTTATCGTTAGGCGTAGTGTAGGGGTCAGGGTTAGGGTTAGGTTCAGGGTTAGGTTTATGGTCAGGCTCACAGTCAGTGTCAGGGTTAGGGTTAGTTTCAGAGTAAGGGTCAGGGTCAGGGATAGGTTTGGTGTCATGTTCAGTGTTATGGTTAGGGTCCAGTTCAGGATTATGGTCATGGTTAGAATAAGGCCTGCTTTATGTTTAGATTCTGGGTTATGATTAGGGTCCTGACTTAGTTTAGCTTTAGGGTTAGAGTTCTGGTCAGGCTCACGGTCTGGGTCAGAGTTAGGTTTATGGTCAGTGTCAGTGAAAGTATTAGGGTCAGGTTTAGGGTCAGGGCCAGGGTTCAGTTTAGGGTCAGGGCCAGGGTTCTGTTTAGGGTCAAAATTCGGATCAGGGTCAAGTTTTGGCAAAGTTCAGGGTAAGGGTCAGGTCAGATTCAGGGATAAATTCAGGGATAGGTTTAAAGTATGGGTTTGGGGTGAGAATTAGAATTAATTTGAGGATTAGGGTTACACTGGTTTAGGGTCAGGGTCTGCATTAGTTTTATGGGTTAGTTGTAGGGTTAGAATCATTGTTATGTTTTGTGTCATGGTCCATATCAGGGTCAGGGTCAGGGTTACCTTTAGGGTTACAGTTAGGGTCAGAATCACAGTCAGCTTCAGGGTTAGTGTTAGGGTCAGTGTAGGGTCACCGTTAGGGTCAGGTTTAGGTTTATGTTCAGGGTCTGGGTCAGGGTCAGGGTGAAGTTCAGAGCCAGTGTCAGGTTTAGGGTCAGGATCTGGTTTTGGTTTAGGGTCCACGTTCAGCTCAAGGACAGGGTTAGTTTTGGGTCAGTGCTATTGTCAGGGTTAGGTTTAGGGTCAGGATCTGGTGAAGGTCTGGGCCGGGGTCCGGTTTATGGTCAGGGTCAGGATTTGGATTGGGGTCAATATACGGTTCAGTTTCAGGATTAGATTTAGGGGAAAGGTTTGGGTTTGGAGTTAGGATTAGGTTTAGAAGTAGGGTTATGGTTCGGTTAGGGTTAGACAGCCTTAAGGTTAGGGTTAGGTTTTGGGTTAGGGTAGGGTTTAGTTTTATGGTTAGCCTCAGCATTAGGTTTAGGATCGTGGTTGGCATTAGATCAGGGATAGGGTTACCTTAAGGATTGCGGTTAGGGTCGGGAACACAGTCACGGTCAGGGTTAGGGTTAGGGTTAGGGTCAGGCTTAGGACTGTGTCAGGCTTAGGGTTAGGGTTAGGCTTAGGGTTAGGGTTAGGGTTAGGGTACGGGTTAGGGTTAGGGTTAGGGTACGGGTTAGGGTTAGGGTACGGGTTAGGGTTAGGGTACGGGTTAGGGTACGGGTTAGGGTTAGGGTACGGGTTAGGGTTAGGGTTAGGGTACGGGTTAGGGTTAGGGTTAGGGTAAGGTTTAGGGTTAGGGTTAGGTTTATGGTCAGGCTCACAGTCAGAGTCAGGGTCAGCGTTTTCAGTTAGTTTTAGGACCGGGTTAATTTTAGGGTTATAGTTAGGTTCAGGGTTAGGGTTAGACATTGTTAGGGGCAGGGTTATCGTTAGGCGTAGTGTAGGGGTCAGGGTTAGGGTTAGGTTCAGGGTTAGGTTTATGGTCAGGCTCACAGTCAGTGTCAGGGTTAGGGTTAGTTTCAGAGTAAGGGTCAGGGTCAGGGATAGGTTTGGTGTCATGTTCAGTGTTATGGTTAGGGTCCAGTTCAGGATTATGGTCATGGTTAGAATAAGGCCTGCTTTATGTTTAGATTCTGGGTTATGATTAGGGTCCTGACTTAGTTTAGCTTTAGGGTTAGAGTTCTGGTCAGGCTCACGGTCTGGGTCAGAGTTAGGTTTATGGTCAGTGTCAGTGAAAGTATTAGGGTCAGGTTTAGGGTCAGGGCCAGGGTTCAGTTTAGGGTCAGGGCCAGGGTTCTGTTTAGGGTCAAAATTCGGATCAGGGTCAAGTTTTGGCAAAGTTCAGGGTAAGGGTCAGGTCAGATTCAGGGATAAATTCAGGGATAGGTTTAAAGTATGGGTTTGGGGTGAGAATTAGAATTAATTTGAGGATTAGGGTTACACTGGTTTAGGGTCAGGGTCTGCATTAGTTTTATGGGTTAGTTGTAGGGTTAGAATCATTGTTATGTTTTGTGTCATGGTCCATATCAGGGTCAGGGTCAGGGTTACCTTTAGGGTTACAGTTAGGGTCAGAATCACAGTCAGCTTCAGGGTTAGTGTTAGGGTCAGTGTAGGGTCACCGTTAGGGTCAGGTTTAGGTTTATGTTCAGGGTCTGGGTCAGGGTCAGGGTGAAGTTCAGAGCCAGTGTCAGGTTTAGGGTCAGGATCTGGTTTTGGTTTAGGGTCCACGTTCAGCTCAAGGACAGGGTTAGTTTTGGGTCAGTGCTATTGTCAGGGTTAGGTTTAGGGTCAGGATCTGGTGAAGGTCTGGGCCGGGGTCCGGTTTATGGTCAGGGTCAGGATTTGGATTGGGGTCAATATACGGTTCAGTTTCAGGATTAGATTTAGGGGAAAGGTTTGGGTTTGGAGTTAGGATTAGGTTTAGAAGTAGGGTTATGGTTCGGTTAGGGTTAGACAGCCTTAAGGTTAGGGTTAGGTTTTGGGTTAGGGTAGGGTTTAGTTTTATGTTTAGCCTCAGCATTAGGTTTAGGATCGTGGTTGGCATTAGATCAGGGATAGGGTTACCTTAAGGATTGCGGTTAGGGTCGGGAACACAGTCACGGTCAGGGTTAGGGTTAGGGTTAGGGTCAGGCTTAGGACTGTGTCAGGCTTAGGGTTAGGGTTAGGCTTAGGGTTAGGGTTAGGGTTAGGGTTAGGGTACGGGTTAGGGTTAGGGTTAGGGTTAGGGTACGGGTTAGGGTTAGGGTACGGGTTAGGGTTAGGGTACGGGTTAGGGTACGGGTTAGGGTTAGGGTACGGGTTAGGGTTAGGTTTAGGGTACGGGTTAGGGTTAGGGTTAGGGTAAGGTTTAGGGTTAGGGTTAGGTTTATGGTCAGGCTCACAGTCAGAGTCAGGGTCAGCGTTTTCAGTTAGTTTTAGGACCGGGTTAATTTTAGGGTTATAGTTAGGTTCAGGGTTAGGGTTAGACATTGTTAGGGGCAGGGTTATCGTTAGGCGTAGTGTAGGGGTCAGGGTTAGGGTTAGGTTCAGGGTTAGGTTTATGGTCAGGCTCACAGTCAGTGTCAGGGTTAGGGTTAGTTTCAGAGTAAGGGTCAGGGTCAGGGATAGGTTTGGTGTCATGTTCAGTGTTATGGTTAGGGTCCAGTTCAGGATTATGGTCATGGTTAGAATAAGGCGTGCTTTATGTTTAGATTCTGGGTTATGATTAGGGTCCTGACTTAGTTTAGCTTTAGGGTTAGAGTTCTGGTCAGGCTCACGGTCTGGGTCAGAGTTAGGTTTATGGTCAGTGTCAGTGAAAGTATTAGGGTCAGGTTTAGGGTCAGGGCCAGGGTTCAGTTTAGGGTCAGGGCCAGGGTTCTGTTTAGGGTCAAAATTCGGATCAGGGTCAAGTTTTGGCAAAGTTCAGGGTAAGGGTCAGGTCAGATTCAGGGATAAATTCAGGGATAGGTTTAAAGTATGGGTTTGGGGTGAGAATTAGAATTAATTTGAGGATTAGGGTTACACTGGTTTAGGGTCAGGGTCTGCATTAGTTTTATGGGTTAGTTGTAGGGTTAGAATCATTGTTATGTTTTGTGTCATGGTCCATATCAGGGTCAGGGTCAGGGTTACCTTTAGGGTTACAGTTAGGGTCAGAATCACAGTCAGCTTCAGGGTTAGTGTTAGGGTCAGTGTAGGGTCACCGTTAGGGTCAGGTTTAGGTTTATGTTCAGGGTCTGGGTCAGGGTCAGGGTGAAGTTCAGAGCCAGTGTCAGGTTTAGGGTCAGGATCTGGTTTTGGTTTAGGGTCCACGTTCAGCTCAAGGACAGGGTTAGTTTTGGGTCAGTGCTATTGTCAGGGTTAGGTTTAGGGTCAGGATCTGGTGAAGGTCTGGGCCGGGGTCCGGTTTATGGTCAGGGTCAGGATTTGGATTGGGGTCAATATACGGTTCAGTTTCAGGATTAGATTTAGGGGAAAGGTTTGGGTTTGGAGTTAGGATTAGGTTTAGAAGTAGGGTTATGGTTCGGTTAGGGTTAGACAGCCTTAAGGTTAGGGTTAGGTTTTGGGTTAGGGTAGGGTTTAGTTTTATGTTTAGCCTCAGCATTAGGTTTAGGATCGTGGTTGGCATTAGATCAGGGATAGGGTTACCTTAAGGGTTGCGGTTAGGGTCGGGAACACAGTCACGGTCAGGGTTAGGGTTAGGGTTAGGGTCAGGCTTAGGACTGTGTCAGGCTTAGGGTTAGGGTTAGGGTTAGGGTTAGGCTTAGGGTTAGGGTACGGGTTAGGGTTAGGGTTAGGGTACGGGTTAGGGTTGGGTTAGGGTACGGGTTAGGGTTAGGGTTAGGGTACGGGTTAGGGTTAGGGTTAGGGTACGGGTTAGGGTTAGGGTACGGGTTAGGGTTAGGGTTAGGGTTAGGTTTATGGTCAGGCTCACAGTCAGAGTCAGGGTCAGCGTTTTCAGTTAGTTTTAGGACCGGGTTAATTTTAGGGTTATAGTTAGGTTCAGGGTTAGGGTTAGACATTGTTAGGGGCAGGGTTATCGTTAGGCGTAGTGTAGGGGTCAGGGTTAGGGTTAGGTTCAGGGTTAGGTTTATGGTCAGGCTCACAGTCAGTGTCAGGGTTAGGGTTAGTTTCAGAGTAAGGGTCAGGGTCAGGGATAGGTTTGGTGTCATGTTCAGTGTTATGGTTAGGGTCCAGTTCAGGATTATGGTCATGGTTAGAATAAGGCCTGCTTTATGTTTAGATTCTGGGTTATGATTAGGGTCCTGACTTAGTTTAGCTTTAGGGTTAGAGTTCTGGTCAGGCTCACGGTCTGGGTCAGAGTTAGGTTTATGGTCAGTGTCAGTGAAAGTATTAGGGTCAGGTTTAGGGTCAGGGCCAGGGTTCAGTTTAGGGTCAGGGCCAGGGTTCTGTTTAGGGTCAAAATTCGGATCAGGGTCAAGTTTTGGCAAAGTTCAGGGTAAGGGTCAGGTCAGATTCAGGGATAAATTCAGGGATAGGTTTAAAGTATGGGTTTGGGGTGAGAATTAGAATTAATTTGAGGATTAGGGTTACACTGGTTTAGGGTCAGGGTCTGCATTAGTTTTATGGGTTAGTTGTAGGGTTAGAATCATTGTTATGTTTTGTGTCATGGTCCATATCAGGGTCAGGGTCAGGGTTACCTTTAGGGTTACAGTTAGGGTCAGATTCACAGTCAGCTTCAGGGTTAGTGTTAGGGTCAGTGTAGGGTCACCGTTAGGGTCAGGTTTAGGTTTATGTTCAGGGTCTGGGTCAGGGTCAGGGTGAAGTTCAGAGCCAGTGTCAGGTTTAGGGTCAGGATCTGGTTTTGGTTTAGGGTCCACGTTCAGCTCAAGGACAGGGTTAGTTTTGGGTCAGTGCTATTGTCAGGGTTAGGTTTAGGGTCAGGATCTGGTGAAGGTCTGGGCCGGGGTCCGGTTTATGGTCAGGGTCAGGATTTGGATTGGGGTCAATATACGGTTCAGTTTCAGGATTAGATTTAGGGGAAAGGTTTGGGTTTGGAGTTAGGATTAGGTTTAGAAGTAGGGTTATGGTTCGGTTAGGGTTAGACAGCCTTAAGGTTAGGGTTAGGTTTTGGGTTAGGGTAGGGTTTAGTTTTATGTTTAGCCTCAGCATTAGGTTTAGGATCGTGGTTGGCATTAGATCAGGGATAGGGTTACCTTAAGGATTGCGGTTAGGGTCGGGAACACAGTCACGGTCAGGGTTAGGGTTAGGGTTAGGGTCAGGCTTAGGACTGTGTCAGGCTTAGGGTTAGGGTTAGGGTCCGGGTTAGGCTTAGGGTAGGGTTAGGGTTAGGGTTAGGGTACGGGTTAGGGTACGTGTTAGGGTTAGGGTACGGGTTAGGGTACGGGTTAGGGTTAGGGTTAGGTTTAGGGTTAGGGTTAGGGTACGAGTTAGGGTATGGGTTAGGGTACGGGTTAGGGTTAGGGTTAGGGTTAGGTTTAGGGTCAGGCTCACAGTCAGAGTCAGGGTCAGCGTCTTCAGTTAGTTTTAGGACCGGGTTAATTTTAGGGTTATAGTTAGGTTCAGGGTTAGGGTTAGACATTGTTAGGGGCAGGGTTATCGTTAGGCGTAGTGTAGGGGTCAGGGTTAGGGTTAGGTTCAGGGTTAGGTTTATGGTCAGGCTCACAGTCAGTGTCAGGGTTAGGGTTAGTTTCAGAGTAAGGGTCAGGGTCAGGGATAGGTTTGGTGTCATGTTCAGTGTTATGGTTAGGGTCCAGTTCAGGATTATGGTCATGGTTAGAATAAGGCCTGCTTTATGTTTAGATTCTGGGTTATGATTAGGGTCCTGACTTAGTTTAGCTTTAGGGTTAGAGTTCTGGTCAGGCTCACGGTCTGGGTCAGAGTTAGGTTTATGGTCAGTGTCAGTGAAAGTATTAGGGTCAGGTTTAGGGTCAGGGCCAGGGTTCAGTTTAGGGTCAGGGCCAGGGTTCTGTTTAAGGTCAAAATTCGGATCAGGGTCAAGTTTTGGCAAAGTTCAGGGTAAGGGTCAGGTCAGATTCAGGGATAAATTCAGGGATAGGTTTAAAGTATGGGTTTGGGGTGAGAATTAGAATTAATTTGAGGATTAGGGTTACACTGGTTTAGGGTCAGGGTCTGCATTAGTTTTATGGGTTAGTTGTAGGGTTAGAATCATTGTTATGTTTTGTGTCATGGTCCATATCAGGGTCAGGGTCAGGGTTACCTTTAGGGTTACAGTTAGGGTCAGAATCACAGTCAGCTTCAGGGTTAGTGTTAGGGTCAGTGTAGGGTCACCGTTAGGGTCAGGTTTAGGTTTATGTTCAGGGTCTGGGTCAGGGTCAGGGTGAAGTTCAGAGCCAGTGTCAGGTTTAGGGTCAGGATCTGGTTTTGGTTTAGGGTCCACGTTCAGCTCAAGGACAGGGTTAGTTTTGGGTCAGTGCTATTGTCAGGGTTAGGTTTAGGGTCAGGATCTGGTGAAGGTCTGGGCCGGGGTCCGGTTTATGGTCAGGGTCAGGATTTGGATTGGGGTCAATATACGGTTCAGTTTCAGGATTAGATTTAGGGGAAAGGTTTGGGTTTGGAGTTAGGATTAGGTTTAGAAGTAGGGTTATGGTTCGGTTAGGGTTAGACAGCCTTAAGGTTAGGGTTAGGTTTTGGGTTAGGGTAGGGTTTAGTTTTATGTTTAGCCTCAGCATTAGGTTTAGGATCGTGGTTGGCATTAGATCAGGGATAGGGTTACCTTAAGGATTGCGGTTAGGGTCGGGAACACAGTCACGGTCAGGGTTAGGGTTAGGGTTAGGGTCAGGCTTAGGACTGTGTCAGGCTTAGGGTTAGGGTTAGGGATAGGCTTAGGGTTAGGGTTAGGGTTAGGGTACGGGTTAGGGTTAGGGTACGGGTTAGGGTTAGGGTACGGGTTAGGGTTAGGGTACGGGTTAGGGTACGGGTTAGGATACGGGTTAGGGTTAGGGTTAGGGTAAGGTTTAGGGTCAGGGTTAGGTTTATGGTCAGGCTCACAGTCAGAGTCAGGGTCAGCGTTTTCAGTTAGTTTTAGGACCGGGTTAATTTTAGGGTTATAGTTAGGTTCAGGGTTAGGGTTAGACATTGTTAGGGGCAGGGTTATCGTTAGGCGTAGTGTAGGGGTCAGGGTTAGGTTAGGTTCAGGGTTAGGTTTATGGTCAGGCTCACAGTCAGTGTCAGGGTTAGGGTTAGTTTCAGAGTAAGGGTCAGGGTCAGGGATAGGTTTGGTGTCATGTTCAGTGTTATGGTTAGGGTCCAGTTCAGGATTATGGTCATGGTTAGAATAAGGCCTGCTTTATGTTTAGATTCTGGGTTATGATTAGGGTCCTGACTTAGTTTAGCTTTAGGGTTAGAGTTCTGGTCAGGCTCACGGTCTGGGTCAGAGTTAGGTTTATGGTCAGTGTCAGTGAAAGTATTAGGGTCAGGTTTAGGGTCAGGGCCAGGGTTCAGTTTAGGGTCAGGGCCAGGGTTCTGTTTAGGGTCAAAATTCGGATCAGGGTCAAGTTTTGGCAAAGTTCAGGGTAAGGGTCAGGTCAGATTCAGGGATAAATTCAGGGATAGGTTTAAAGTATGGGTTTGGGGTGAGAATTAGAATTAATTTGAGGATTAGGGTTACACTGGTTTAGGGTCAGGGTCTGCATTAGTTTTATGGGTTAGTTGTAGGGTTAGAATCATTGTTATGTTTTGTGTCATGGTCCATATCAGGGTCAGGGTCAGGGTTACCTTTAGGGTTACAGTTAGGGTCAGAATCACAGTCAGCTTCAGGGTTAGTGTTAGGGTCAGTGTAGGGTCACCGTTAGGGTCAGGTTTAGGTTTATGTTCAGGGTCTGGGTCAGGGTCAGGGTGAAGTTCAGAGCCAGTGTCAGGTTTAGGGTCAGGATCTGGTTTTGGTTTAGGGTCCACGTTCAGCTCAAGGACAGGGTTAGTTTTGGGTCAGTGCTATTGTCAGGGTTAGGTTTAGGGTCAGGATCTGGTGAAGGTCTGGGCCGGGGTCCGGTTTATGGTCAGGGTCAGGATTTGGATTGGGGTCAATATACGGTTCAGTTTCAGGATTAGATTTAGGGGAAAGGTTTGGGTTTGGAGTTAGGATTAGGTTTAGAAGTAGGGTTATGGTTCGGTTAGGGTTAGACAGCCTTAAGGTTAGGGTTAGGTTTTGGGTTAGGGTAGGGTTTAGTTTTATGTTTAGCCTCAGCATTAGGTTTAGGATCGTGGTTGGCATTAGATCAGGGATAGGGTTACCTTAAGGATTGCGGTTAGGGTCGGGAACACAGTCACGGTCAGGGTTAGGGTTAGGGTTAGGGTCAGGCTTAGGACTGTGTCAGGCTTAGGGTTAGGGTTAGGGTTAGGGTTAGGGTTAGGCTTAGGGTTAGGGTACGGGTTAGGGTTAGGGTACGGGTTAGGGTTAGGGTACGGGTTAGGGTTAGGGTACGGGTTAGGGTTAGGGTACGGGTTAGGGTACGGGTTAGGGTTAGGGTACGGGTTAGGGTACGGGTTAGGGTACGGGTTAGGGTTAGGGTTAGGGTTAGGGTTAGGTTTAGGGTTAGGGTTAGGTTTATGGTCAGGCTCACAGTCAGAGTCAGGGTCAGCGTTTTCAGTTAGTTTTAGGACCGGGTTAATTTTAGGGTTATAGTTAGGTTCAGGGTTAGGGTTAGACATTGTTAGGGGCAGGGTTATCGTTAGGCGTAGTGTAGGGTTCAGGGTTAGGGTTAGGTTCAGGGTTAGGTTTATGGTCAGGCTCACAGTCAGTGTCAGGGTTAGGGTTAGTTTCAGAGTAAGGGTCAGGGTCAGGGATAGGTTTGGTGTCATGTTCAGTGTTATGGTTAGGGTCCAGTTCAGGATTATGGTCATGGTTAGAATAAGGCCTGCTTTATGTTTAGATTCTGGGTTATGATTAGGGTCCTGACTTAGTTTAGCTTTAGGGTTAGAGTTCTGGTCAGGCTCACGGTCTGGGTCAGAGTTAGGTTTATGGTCAGTGTCAGTGAAAGTATTAGGGTCAGGTTTAGGGTCAGGGCCAGGGTTCAGTTTAGGGTCAGGGCCAGGGTTCCTTTTAGGGTCAAAATTCGGATCAGGGTCAAGTTTTGGCAAAGTTCAGGGTAAGGGTCAGGTCAGATTCAGGGATAAATTCAGGGATAGGTTTAAAGTATGGGTTTGGGGTGAGAATTAGAATTAATTTGAGGATTAGGGTTACACTGGTTTAGGGTCAGGGTCTGCATTAGTTTTATGGGTTAGTTGTAGGGTTAGAATCATTGTTATGTTTTGTGTCATGGTCCATATCAGGGTCAGGGTCAGGGTTACCTTTAGGGTTACAGTTAGGGTCAGAATCACAGTCAGCTTCAGGGTTAGTGTTAGGGTCAGTGTAGGGTCACCGTTAGGGTCAGGTTTAGGTTTATGTTCAGGGTCTGGGTCAGGGTCAGGGTGAAGTTCAGAGCCAGTGTCAGGTTTAGGGTCAGGATCTGGTTTTGGTTTAGGGTCCACGTTCAGCTCAAGGACAGGGTTAGTTTTGGGTCAGTGCTATTGTCAGGGTTAGGTTTAGGGTCAGGATCTGGTGAAGGTCTGGGCCGGGGTCCGGTTTATGGTCAGGGTCAGGATTTGGATTGGGGTCAATATACGGTTCAGTTTCAGGATTAGATTTAGGGGAAAGGTTTGGGTTTGGAGTTAGGATTAGGTTTAGAAGTAGGGTTATGGTTCGGTTAGGGTTAGACAGCCTTAAGGTTAGGGTTAGGTTTTGGGTTAGGGTAGGGTTTAGTTTTATGTTTAGCCTCAGCATTAGGTTTAGGATCGTGGTTGGCATTAGATCAGGGATAGGGTTACCTTAAGGATTGCGGTTAGGGTCGGGAACACAGTCACGGTCAGGGTTAGGGTTAGGGTTAGGGTCAGGCTTAGGACTGTGTCAGGCTTAGGGTTAGGGTTAGGGTTAGGGTTAGGGTTAGGCTTAGGGTTAGGGTACGGGTTAGGGTTAGGGTACGGGTTAGGGTTAGGGTTAGGGTACGGGTTAGGGTTAGGGTACGGGTTAGGGTTAGGGTACGGGTTAGGGTACGGGTTAGGGTTAGGGTACGGTTTAGGGTACGGGTTAGGGTACGGGTTAGGGTTAGGGTTAGGGTTAGGGTACGGGTTAGGGTACGGGTTAGGGTTAGTGTTAGGTTTAGGGTTAGGGTTAGTGTTAGGTTTAGGGTTAGGTTTATGGTCAGGCTCACAGTCAGAGTCAGGGTCAGCGTTTTCAGTTAGTTTTAGGACCGGGTTAATTTTAGGGTTATAGTTAGGTTCAGGGTTAGGGTTAGACATTGTTAGGGGCAGGGTTATCGTTAGGCGTAGTGTAGGGGTCAGGGTTAGGGTTAGGTTCAGGGTTAGGTTTATGGTCAGGCTCACAGTCAGTGTCAGGGTTAGGGTTAGTTTCAGAGTAAGGGTCAGGGTCAGGGATAGGTTTGGTGTCATGTTCAGTGTTATGGTTAGGGTCCAGTTCAGGATTATGGTCATGGTTAGAATAAGGCCTGCTTTATGTTTAGATTCTGGGTTATGATTAGGGTCCTGACTTAGTTTAGCTTTAAGGTTAGAGTTCTGGTCAGGCTCACGGTCTGGGTCAGAGTTAGGTTTATGGTCAGTGTCAGTGAAAGTATTAGGGTCAGGTTTAGGGTCAGGGCCAGGGTTCAGTTTAGGGTCAGGGCCAGGGTTCTGTTTAGGGTCAAAATTCGGATCAGGGTCAAGTTTTGGCAAAGTTCAGGGTAAGGGTCAGGTCAGATTCAGGGATAAATTCAGGGATAGGTTTAAAGTATGGGTTTGGGGTGAGAATTAGAATTAATTTGAGGATTAGGGTTACACTGGTTTAGTGTCAGGGTCTGCATTAGTTTTATGGGTTAGTTGTAGGGTTAGAATCATTGTTATGTTTTGTGTCATGGTCCATATCAGGGTCAGGGTCAGGGTTACCTTTAGGGTTACAGTTAGGGTCAGAATCACAGTCAGCTTCAAGGTTAGTGTTAGGGTCAGTGTAGGGTCACCGTTAGGGTCAGGTTTAGGTTTATGTTCAGGGTCTGGGTCAGGGTCAGGGTGAAGTTCAGAGCCAGTGTCAGGTTTAGGGTCAGGATCTGGTTTTGGTTTAGGGTCCACGTTCAGCTCAAGGACAGGGTTAGTTTTGGGTCAGTGCTATTGTCAGGGTTAGGTTTAGGGTCAGGATCTGGTGAAGGTCTGGGCCGGGGTCCGGTTTATGGTCAGGGTCAGGATTTGGATTGGGGTCAATATACGGTTCAGTTTCAGGATTAGATTTAGGGGAAAGGTTTGGGTTTGGAGTTAGGATTAGGTTTAGAAGTAGGGTTATGGTTCGGTTAGGGTTAGACAGCCTTAAGGTTAGGGTTAGGTTTTGGGTTAGGGTAGGGTTTAGTTTTATGTTTAGCCTCAGCATTAGGTTTAGGATCGTGGTTGGCATTAGATCAGGGATAGGGTTACCTTAAGGATTGCGGTTAGGGTCGGGAACACAGTCAGGGTCAGGGTTAGGGTTAGGGTTAGGGTCAGGCTTAGGACTGTGTCAGGCTTAGGGTTAGGGTTAGGGTTAGGGTTAGGCTTAGGGTTAGGGTTAGGGTTAGGGTTAGGGTTAGGGTACGGGTTAGGGTTAGGGTTAGGGTAGGGGTTAGGGTTAGGGTACGGGTTAGGGTTAGGGTATGGGTTAGGGTACGGGTTAGGGTTAGGGTACGGGTTAGGGTACGGGTTAGGGTTAGGGTTAGGGTTAGGGTTAGGTTTATGGTCAGGCTCACAGTCAGAGTCAGGGTCAGCGTTTTCAGTTAGTTTTAGGACCGGGTTAATTTTAGGGTTATAGTTAGGTTCAGGGTTAGGGTTAGACATTGTTAGGGGCAGGGTTATCGTTAGGCGTAGTGTAGGGGTCAGGGTTAGGGTTAGGTTCAGGGTAGGTTTATGGTCAGGCTCACAGTCAGTGTCAGGGTTAGGGTTAGTTTCAGAGTAAGGGTCAGGGTCAGGGTCAGGGATAGGTTTGGTGTCATGTTCAGTGTTATGGTTAGGGTCCAGTTCAGGATTATGGTCATGGTTAGAATAAGGCCTGCTTTATGTTTAGATTCTGGGTTATGATTAGGGTCCTGACTTAGTTTAGCTTTAGGGTTAGAGTTCTGGTCAGGCTCACGGTCTGGGTCAGAGTTAGGTTTATGGTCAGTGTCAGTGAAAGTATTAGGGTCAGGTTTAGGGTCAGGGCCAGGGTTCAGTTTAGGGTCAGGGCCAGGGTTCTGTTTAGGGTCAAAATTCGGATCAGGGTCAAGTTTTGGCAAAGTTCAGGGTAAGGGTCAGGTCAGATTCAGGGATAAATTCAGGGATAGGTTTAAAGTATGGGTTTGGGGTGAGAATTAGAATTAATTTGAGGATTAGGGTTACACTGGTTTAGGGTCAGGGTCTGCATTAGTTTTATGGGCTAGTTGTAGGGTTAGAATCATTGTTATGTTTTGTGTCATGGTCCATATCAGGGTCAGGGTCAGGGTTACCTTTAGGGTTACAGTTAGGGTCAGAATCACAGTCAGCTTCAGGGTTAGTGTTAGGGTCAGTGTAGGGTCACCGTTAGGGTCAGGTTTAGGTTTATGTTCAGGGTCTGGGTCAGGGTCAGGGTGAAGTTCAGAGCCAGTGTCAGGTTTAGGGTCAGGATCTGGTTTTGGTTTAGGGTCCACGTTCAGCTCAAGGACAGGGTTAGTTTTGGGTCAGTGCTATTGTCAGGGTTAGGTTTAGGGTCAGGATCTGGTGAAGGTCTGGGCCGGGGTCCGGTTTATGGTCAGGGTCAGGATTTGGATTGGGGTCAATATACGGTTCAGTTTCAGGATTAGATTTAGGGGAAAGGTTTGGGTTTGGAGTTAGGATTAGGTTTAGAAGTAGGGTTATGGTTCGGTTAGGGTTAGACAGCCTTAAGGTTAGGGTTAGGTTTTGGGTTAGGGTAGGGTTTAGTTTTATGTTTAGCCTCAGCATTAGGTTTAGGATCGTGGTTGGCATTAGATCAGGGATAGGGTTACCTTAAGGATTGCGGTTAGGGTCGGGAACACAGTCACGGTCAGGCTTAGGGTTAGGGTTAGGGTCAGGCTTAGGACTGTGTCAGGCTTAGGGTTAGGGTTAGGCTTAGGGTTAGGCTTAGGGTTAGGGTACGGGTTAGGGTTAGGGTTAGGGTACGGGTTAGGGTTAGGGTACGGGTTAGGGTTAGGGTACGGGTTAGGGTTAGGGTTAGGTTTAGGGTTAGGGTTAGGGTTAGGTTTATGGTCAGGCTCACAGTCAGAGTCAGGGTCAGCGTTTTCAGTTAGTTTTAGGACCGGGTTAATTTTAGGGTTATAGTTAGGTTCAGGGTTAGGGTTAGACATTGTTAGGGGCAGGGTTATCGTTAGGCGTAGTGTAGGGTTCAGGGTTAGGGTTAGGTTCAGGGTTAGGTTTATGGTCAGGCTCACAGTCAGTGTCAGGGTTAGGGTTAGTTTCAGAGTAAGGGTCAGGGTCAGGGATAGGTTTGGTGTCATGTTCAGTGTTATGGTTAGGGTCCAGTTCAGGATTATGGTCATGGTTAGAATAAGGCCTGCTTTATGTTTAGATTCTGGGTTATGATTAGGGTCCTGACTTAGTTTAGCTTTAGGGTTAGAGTTCTGGTCAGGCTCACGGTCTGGGTCAGAGTTAGGTATGGTCAGTGTCAGTGAAAGTATTAGGGTCAGGTTTAGGGTCAGGGCCAGGGTTCAGTTTAGGGTCAGGGCCAGGGTTCTGTTTAGGGTCAAAATTCGGATCAGGGTCAAGTTTTGGCAAAGTTCAGGGTAAGGGTCAGGTCAGATTCAGGGATAAATTCAGGGATAGGTTTAAAGTATGGGTTTGGGGTGAGAATTAGAATTAATTTGAGGATTAGGGTTACACTGGTTTAGGGTCAGGGTCTGCATTAGTTTTATGGGTTAGTTGTAGGGTTAGAATCATTGTTATGTTTTGTGTCATGGTCCATATCAGGGTCAGGGTCAGGGTTACCTTTAGGGTTACAGTTAGGGTCAGAATCACAGTCAGCTTCAGGGTTAGTGTTAGGGTCAGTGTAGGGTCACCGTTAGGGTCAGGTTTAGGTTTATGTTCAGGGTCTGGGTCAGGGTCAGGGTGAAGTTCAGAGCCAGTGTCAGGTTTAGGGTCAGGATCTGGTTTTGGTTTAGGGTCCACGTTCAGCTCAAGGACAGGGTTAGTTTTGGGTCAGTGCTATTGTCAGGGTTAGGTTTAGGGTCAGGATCTGGTGAAGGTCTGGGCCGGGGTCCGGTTTATGGTCAGGGTCAGGATTTGGATTGGGGTCAATATACGGTTCAGTTTCAGGATTAGATTTAGGGGAAAGGTTTGGGTTTGGAGTTAGGATTAGGTTTAGAAGTAGGGTTATGGTTCGGTTAGGGTTAGACAGCCTTAAGGTTAGGGTTAGGTTTTGGGTTAGGGTAGGGTTTAGTTTTATGTTTAGCCTCAGCATTAGGTTTAGGATCGTGGTTGCCATTAGATCAGGGATAGGGTTACCTTAAGGATTGCGGTTAGGGTCGGGAACACAGTCACGGTCAGGGTTAGGGTTAGGGTTAGGGTCAGGCTTAGGACTGTGTCAGGCTTAGGGTTAGGCTTAGGGTTAGGGTTAGGCTTAGGGTTAGGGTTAGGGTTAGGGTTAGGGTTAGGGTTAGGGTACGGGTTAGGGTTAGGGTACGGGTTAGGGTTAGGGTACGGGTTAGGGTTAGGGTACGGGTTAGGGTACGGGTTAGGGTTAGGGTACGGGTTAGGGTACGGGTTAGGGTACGGGTTAGGGTTAGGGTTAGGGTTAGGGTTAGGTTTAGGGTTAGGTTTATGGTCAGGCTCACAGTCAGAGTCAGGGTCAGCGTTTTCAGTTAGTTTTAGGACCGGGTTAATTTTAGGGTTATAGTTAGGTTCAGGGTTAGGGTTAGACATTGTTAGGGGCAGGGTTATCGTTAGGCGTAGTGTAGGGGTCACGGTTAGGGTTAGGTTCAGGGTTAGGTTTATGGTCAGGCTCACTGTCAGTGTCAGGGTTAAGGTTAGTTTCAGAGTAAGGGTCAGGGTCAGGGATAGGTTTGGTGTCATGTTCAGTGTTATGGTTAGGGTCCAGTTCAGGATTATGGTCATGGTTAGAATAAGGCCTGCTTTATGTTTAGATTCTGGGTTATGATTAGGGTCCTGACTTAGTTTAGCTTTAGGGTTAGAGTTCTGGTCAGGCTCACGGTCTGGGTCAGAGTTAGGTTTATGGTCAGTGTCAGTGAAAGTATTAGGGTCAGGTTTAGGGTCAGGGCCAGGGTTCAGTTTAGGGTCAGGGCCAGGGTTCTGTTTAGGGTCAAAATTCGGATCAGGGTCAAGTTTTGGCAAAGTTCAGGGTAAGGGTCAGGTCAGATTCAGGGATAAATTCAGGGATAGGTTTAAAGTATGGGTTTGGGGTGAGAATTAGAATTAATTTGAGGATTAGGGTTACACTGGTTTAGGGTCAGGGTCTGCATTAGTTTTATGGGTTAGTTGTAGGGTTAGAATCATTGTTATGTTTTGTGTCATGGTCCATATCAGGGTCAGGGTCAGGGTTACCTTTAGGGTTACAGTTAGGGTCAGAATCACAGTCAGCTTCAGGGTTAGTGTTAGGGTCAGTGTAGGGTCACCGTTAGGGTCAGGTTTAGGTTTATGTTCAGGGTCTGGGTCAGGGTCAGGGTGAAGTTCAGAGCCAGTGTCAGGTTTAGGGTCAGGATCTGGTTTTGGTTTAGGGTCCACGTTCAGCTCAAGGACAGGGTTAGTTTTGGGTCAGTGCTATTGTCAGGGTTAGGTTTAGGGTCAGGATCTGGTGAAGGTCTGGGCCGGGGTCCGGTTTATGGTCAGGGTCAGGATTTGGATTGGGGTCAATATACGGTTCAGTTTCAGGATTAGATTTAGGGGAAAGGTTTGGGTTTGGAGTTAGGATTAGGTTTAGAAGTAGGGTTATGGTTCGGTTAGGGTTAGACAGCCTTAAGGTTAGGGTTAGGTTTTGGGTTAGGGTAGGGTTTAGTTTTATGTTTAGCCTCAGCATTAGGTTTAGGATCGTGGTTGGCATTAGATCAGGGATAGGGTTACCTTAAGGATTGCGGTTAGGGTCGGGAACACAGTCACGGTCAGGGTTAGGGTTAGGGTTAGGGTCAGGCTTAGGACTGTGTCAGGCTTAGGGTTAGGCTTAGGGTTAGGGTTAGGCTTAGGGTTAGGGTACGGGTTAGGGTTAGGGTTAGGGTACGGGTTAGGGTTAGGGTTAGGGTACGGGTTAGGGTTAGGGTACGGGTTAGGGTACGGGTTAGGGTACGGGTTAGGGTTAGGGTTAGGGTTAGGGTTAGGTTTAGGGTTAGGGTTAGGTTTATGGTCAGGCTCACAGTCAGAGTCAGGGTCAGCGTTTTCAGTTAGTTTTAGGACCGGGTTAATTTTAGGGTTATAGTTAGGTTCAGGGTTAGGGTTAGACATTGTTAGGGGCAGGGTTATCGTTAGGCGTAGTGTAGGGGTCAGGGTTAGGGTTAGGTTCAGGGTTAGGTTTATGGTCAGGCTCACAGTCAGTGTCAGGGTTAGGGTTAGTTTCAGAGTAAGGGTCAGGGTCAGGGATAGGTTTGGTGTCATGTTCAGTGTTATGGTTAGGGTCCAGTTCAGGATTATGGTCATGGTTAGAATAAGGCCTGCTTTATGTTTAGATTCTGGGTTATGATTAGGGTCCTGACTTAGTTTAGCTTTAGGGTTAGAGTTCTGGTCAGGCTCACGGTCTGGGTCAGAGTTAGGTTTATGGTCAGTGTCAGTGAAAGTATTAGGGTCAGGTTTAGGGTCAGGGCCAGGGTTCAGTTTAGGGTCAGGGCCAGGGTTCTGTTTAGGGTCAAAATTCGGATCAGGGTCAAGTTTTGGCAAAGTTCAGGGTAAGGGTCAGGTCAGATTCAGGGATAAATTCAGGGATAGGTTTAAAGTATGGGTTTGGGGTGAGAATTAGAATTAATTTGAGGATTAGGGTTACACTGGTTTAGGGTCAGGGTCTGCATTAGTTTTATGGGTTAGTTGTAGGGTTAGAATCATTGTTATGTTTTGTGTCATGGTCCATATCAGGGTCAGGGTCAGGGTTACCTTTAGGGTTACAGTTAGGGTCAGAATCACAGTCAGCTTCAGGGTTAGTGTTAGGGTCAGTGTAGGGTCACCGTTAGGGTCAGGTTTAGGTTTATGTTCAGGGTCTGGGTCAGGGTCAGGGTGAAGTTCAGAGCCAGTGTCAGGTTTAGGGTCAGGATCTGGTTTTGGTTTAGGGTCCACGTTCAGCTCAAGGACAGGGTTAGTTTTGGGTCAGTGCTATTGTCAGGGTTAGGTTTAGGGTCAGGATCTGGTGAAGGTCTGGGCCGGGGTCCGGTTTATGGTCAGGGTCAGGATTTGGATTGGGGTCAATATACCGTTCAGTTTCAGGATTAGATTTAGGGGAAAGGTTTGGGTTTGGGGTTAGGATTAGGTTTAGAAGTAGGGTTATGGTTCGGTTAGGGTTAGACAGCCTTAAGGTTAGGGTTAGGTTTTGGGTTAGGGTAGGGTTTAGTTTTATGTTTAGCCTCAGCATTAGGTTTAGGATCGTGGTTGGCATTAGATCAGGGATAGGGTTACCTTAAGGATTGCGGTTAGGGTCGGGAACACAGTCACGGTCAGGGTTAGTGTTAGGGTTAGGGTCAGGCTTAGGACTGTGTCAGGCTTAGGGTTAGGCTTAGGGTTAGGGTTAGGGTTAGGGTTAGGGTACGGGTTAGGGTTAGGGTTAGGGTACGGGTTAGGGTACGTGTTAGGGTTAGGGTACGGGTTAGGGTACGGGTTAGGGTTAGGGTTAGGGTTAGGTTTAGGGTTAGGGTTAGGTTTATGGTCAGGCTCTCAGTCAGAGTCAGGGTCAGCGTTTTCAGTTAGTTTTAGGACCGGGTTAATTTTAGGGTTATAGTTAGGTTCAGGGTTAGGGTTAGACATTGTTAGGGGCAGGGTTATCGTTAGGCGTAGTGTAGGGGTCAGGGTTAGGGTTAGGTTCAGGGTTAGGTTTATTCAGGCTCACAGTCAGTGTCAGGGTTAGGGTTAGTTTCAGAGTAAGGGTCAGGGTCAGGGATAGGTTTGGTGTCATGTTCAGTGTTATGGTTAGGGTCCAGTTCAGGATTATGGTCATGGTTAGAATAAGGCCTGCTTTATGTTTAGATTCTGGGTTATGATTAGGGTCCTGACTTAGTTTAGCTTTAGGGTTAGAGTTCTGGTCAGGCTCACGGTCTGGGTCAGAGTTAGGTTTATGGTCAGTGTCAGTGAAAGTATTAGGGTCAGGTTTAGGGTCAGGGCCAGGGTTCCGTTTAGGGTCAGGGCCAGGGTTCTGTTTAGGGTCAAAATTCGGATCAGGGTCAAGTTTTGGCAAAGTTCAGGGTAAGGGTCAGGTCAGATTCAGGGATAAATTCAGGGATAGGTTTAAAGTATGGGTTTGGGGTGAGAATTAGAATTAATTTGAGGATTAGGGTTACACTGGTTTAGGGTCAGGGTCTGCATTAGTTTTATGGGTTAGTTGTAGGGTTAGAATCATTGTTATGTTTTGTGTCATGGTCCATATCAGGGTCAGGGTCAGGGTTACCTTTAGGGTTACAGTTAGGGTCAGAATCACAGTCAGCTTCAGGGTTAGTGTTAGGGTCAGTGTAGGGTCACCGTTAGGGTCAGGTTTAGGTTTATGTTCAGGGTCTGGGTCAGGGTCAGGGTGAAGTTCAGAGCCAGTGTCAGGTTTAGGGTCAGGATCTGGTTTTGGTTTAGGGTCCACGTTCAGCTCAAGGACAGGGTTAGTTTTGGGTCAGTGCTATTGTCAGGGTTAGGTTTAGGGTCAGGATCTGGTGAAGGTCTGGGCCGGGGTCCGGTTTATGGTCAGGGTCAGGATTTGGATTGGGGTCAATATACGGTTCAGTTTCAGGATTAGATTTAGGGGAAAGGTTTGGGTTTGGAGTTAGGATTAGGTTTAGAAGTAGGGTTATGGTTCGGTTAGGGTTAGACAGCCTTAAGGTTAGGGTTAGGTTTTGGGTTAGGGTAGGGTTTAGTTTTATGTTTAGCCTCAGCATTAGGTTTAGGATCGTGGTTGGCATTAGATCAGGGATAGGGTTACCTTAAGGATTGCGGTTAGGGTCGGGAACACAGTCACGGTCAGGGTTAGGGTTAGGGTTAGGGTCAGGCTTAGGACTGTGTCAGGCTTAGGGTTAGGCTTAGGGTTAGGGTTAGGCTTAGGGTTAGGGTACGGGTTAGGGTTAGGGTTAGGGTACGGGTTAGGGTTAGGGTACGGGTTAGGGTACGGGTTAGGGTTAGGGTACGGGTTAGGGTACGGGTTAGGGTACGGTTTAGGTTTAGGGTTAGGGTTAGGGTTAGGGTTAGGTTTAGGGTTAGGGTTAGGTTTATGGTCAGGCTCACAGTCAGAGTCAGGGTCAGCGTTTTCAGTTAGTTTTAGGACCGGGTTAATTTTAGGGTTATAGTTAGGTTCAGGGTTAGGGTTAGACATTGTTAGGGGCAGGGTTATCGTTAGGCGTAGTGTAGGGGTCAGGGTTAGGGTTAGGTTCAGGGTTAGGTTTATGGTCAGGCTCACAGTCAGTGTCAGGGTTAGGGTTAGTTTCAGAGTAAGGGTCAGGGTCAGGGATAGGTTTGGTGTCATGTTCAGTGTTATGGTTAGGGTCCAGTTCAGGATTATGGTCATGGTTAGAATAAGGCCTGCTTTATGTTTAGATTCTGGGTTATGATTAGGGTCCTGACTTAGTTTAGCTTTAGGGTTAGAGTTCTGGTCAGGCTCACGGTCTGGGTCAGAGTTAGGTTTATGGTCAGTGTCAGTGAAAGTATTAGGGTCAGGTTTAGGGTCAGGGCCAGGGTTCAGTTTAGGGTCAGGGCCAGGGTTCTGTTTAGGGTCAAAATTCGGATCAGGGTCAAGTTTTGGCAAAGTTCAGGGTAAGGGTCAGGTCAGATTCAGGGATAAATTCAGGGATAGGTTTAAAGTATGGGTTTGGGGTGAGAATTAGAATTAATTTGAGGATTAGGGTTACACTGGTTTAGGGTCAGGGTCTGCATTAGTTTTATGGGTTAGTTGTAGGGTTAGAATCATTGTTATGTTTTGTGTCATGGTCCATATCAGGGTCAGGGTCAGGGTTACCTTTAGGGTTACAGTTAGGGTCAGAATCACAGTCAGCTTCAGGGTTAGTGTTAGGGTCAGTGTAGGGTCACCGTTAGGGTCAGGTTTAGGTTTATGTTCAGGGTCTGGGTCAGGGTCAGGGTGAAGTTCAGAGCCAGTGTCAGGTTTAGGGTCAGGATCTGGTTTTGGTTTAGGGTCCACGTTCAGCTCAAGGACAGGGTTAGTTTTGGGTCAGTGCTATTGTCAGGGTTAGGTTTAGGGTCAGGATCTGGTGAAGGTCTGGGCCGGGGTCCGGTTTATGGTCAGGGTCAGGATTTGGATTGGGGTCAATATACGGTTCAGTTTCAGGATTAGATTTAGGGGAAAGGTTTGGGTTTGGGGTTAGGATTAGGTTTAGAAGTAGGGTTATGGTTCGGTTAGGGTTAGACAGCCTTAAGGTTAGGGTTAGGTTTTGGGTTAGGGTAGGGTTTAGTTTTATGTTTAGCCTCAGCATTAGGTTTAGGATCGTGGTTGGCATTAGATCAGGGATAGGGTTACCTTAAGGATTGCGGTTAGGGTCGGGAACACAGTCACGGTCAGGGTTAGTGTTAGGGTTAGGGTCAGGCTTAGGACTGTGTCAGGCTTAGGGTTAGGCTTAGGGTTAGGGTTAGGGTTAGGGTTAGGGTACGGGTTAGGGTTAGGGTTAGGGTACGGGTTAGGGTACGTGTTAGGGTTAGGGTACGGGTTAGGGTACGGGTTAGGGTTAGGGTTAGGTTTAGGGTTAGGGTTAGGTTTATGGTCAGGCTCTCAGTCAGAGTCAGGGTCAGCGTTTTCAGTTAGTTTTAGGACCGGGTTAATTTTAGGGTTATAGTTAGGTTCAGGGTTAGGGTTAGACATTGTTAGGGGCAGGGTTATCGTTAGGCGTAGTGTAGGGGTCAGGGTTAGGGTTAGGTTCAGGGTTAGGTTTATTCAGGCTCACAGTCAGTGTCAGGGTTAGGGTTAGTTTCAGAGTAAGGGTCAGGGTCAGGGATAGGTTTGGTGTCATGTTCAGTGTTATGGTTAGGGTCCAGTTCAGGATTATGGTCATGGTTAGAATAAGGCCTGCTTTATGTTTAGATTCTGGGTTATGATTAGGGTCCTGACTTAGTTTAGCTTTAGGGTTAGAGTTCTGGTCAGGCTCACGGTCTGGGTCAGAGTTAGGTTTATGGTCAGTGTCAGTGAAAGTATTAGGGTCAGGTTTAGGGTCAGGGCCAGGGTTCAGTTTAGGGTCAGGGCCAGGGTTCTGTTTAGGGTCAAAATTCGGATCAGGGTCAAGTTTTGGCAAAGTTCAGGGTAAGGGTCAGGTCAGATTCAGGGATAAATTCAGGGATAGGTTTAAAGTATGGGTTTGGGGTGAGAATTAGAATTAATTTGAGGATTAGGGTTACACTGGTTTAGGGTCAGGGTCTGCATTAGTTTTATGGGTTAGTTGTAGGGTTAGAATCATTGTTATGTTTTGTGTCATGGTCCATATCAGGGTCAGGGTCAGGGTTACCTTTAGGGTTACAGTTAGGGTCAGAATCACAGTCAGCTTCAGGGTTAGTGTTAGGGTCAGTGTAGGGTCACCGTTAGGGTCAGGTTTAGGTTTATGTTCAGGGTCTGGGTCAGGGTCAGGGTGAAGTTCAGAGCCAGTGTCAGGTTTAGGGTCAGGATCTGGTTTTGGTTTAGGGTCCACGTTCAGCTCAAGGACAGGGTTAGTTTTGGGTCAGTGCTATTGTCAGGGTTAGGTTTAGGGTCAGGATCTGGTGAAGGTCTGGGCCGGGGTCCGGTTTATGGTCAGGGTCAGGATTTGGATTGGGGTCAATATACGGTTCAGTTTCAGGATTAGATTTAGGGGAAAGGTTTGGGTTTGGAGTTAGGATTAGGTTTAGAAGTAGGGTTATGGTTCGGTTAGGGTTAGACAGCCTTAAGGTTAGGGTTAGGTTTTGGGTTAGGGTAGGGTTTAGTTTTATGTTTAGCCTCAGCATTAGGTTTAGGATCGTGGTTGGCATTAGATCAGGGATAGGGTTACCTTAAGGATTGCGGTTAGGGTCGGGAACACAGTCACGGTCAGGGTTAGGGTTAGGGTTAGGGTCAGGCTTAGGACTGTGTCAGGCTTAGGGTTAGGGTTAGGGTTAGGGTTAGGGTTAGGGTTAGGGTTAGGGTACGGGTTAGGGTTAGGGTACGGGTTAGGGTTAGGGTACGGGTTAGGGTACGGGTTAGGGTACGGGTTAGGGTACGGGTTAGGGTACGGGTTAGGGTTAGGGTTAGGGTTAGGTTTATGGTCAGGCTCACAGTCAGAGTCAGGGTCAGCGTTTTCAGTTAGTTTTAGGACCGGGTTAATTTTAGGGTTATAGTTAGGTTCAGGGTTAGGGTTAGACATTGTTAGGGGCAGGGTTATCGTTAGGCGTAGTGTAGGGGTCAGGGTTAGGGTTAGGTTCAGGGTTAGGTTTATGGTCAGGCTCACAGTCAGTGTCAGGGTTAGGGTTAGTTTCAGAGTAAGGGTCAGGGTCAGGGATAGGTTTGGTGTCATGTTCAGTGTTATGGTTAGGGTCCAGTTCAGGATTATGGTCATGGTTAGAATAAGGCCTGCTTTATGTTTAGATTCTGGGTTATGATTAGGGTCCTGACTTAGTTTAGCTTTAGGGTTAGAGTTCTGGTCAGGCTCACGGTCTGGGTCAGAGTTAGGTTTATGGTCAGTGTCAGTGAAAGTATTAGGGTCAGGTTTAGGGTCAGGGCCAGGGTTCAGTTTAGGGTCAGGGCCAGGGTTCTGTTTAGGGTCAAAATTCGGATCAGGGTCAAGTTTTGGCAAAGTTCAGGGTAAGGGTCAGGTCAGATTCAGGGATAAATTCAGGGATAGGTTTAAAGTATGGTTTGGGGTGAGAATTAGAATTAATTTGAGGATTAGGGTTACACTGGTTTAGGGTCAGGGTCTGCATTAGTTTTATGGGTTAGTTGTAGGGTTAGAATCATTGTTATGTTTTGTGTCATGGTCCATATCAGGGTCAGGGTCAGGGTTACCTTTAGGGTTACAGTTAGGGTCAGAATCACAGTCAGCTTCAGGGTTAGTGTTAGGGTCAGTGTAGGGTCACCGTTAGGGTCAGGTTTAGGTTTATGTTCAGGGTCTGGGTCAGGGTCAGGGTGAAGTTCAGAGCCAGTGTCAGGTTTAGGGTCAGGATCTGGTTTTGGTTTAGGGTCCACGTTCAGCTCAAGGACAGGGTTAGTTTTGGGTCAGTGCTATTGTCAGGGTTAGGTTTAGGGTCAGGATCTGGTGAAGGTCTGGGCCGGGGTCCGGTTTATGGTCAGGGTCAGGATTTGGATTGGGGTCAATATACGGTTCAGTTTCAGGATTAGATTTAGGGGAAAGGTTTGGGTTTGGGGTTAGGATTAGGTTTAGAAGTAGGGTTATGGTTCGGTTAGGGTTAGACAGCCTTAAGGTTAGGGTTAGGTTTTGGGTTAGGGTAGGGTTTAGTTTTATGTTTAGCCTCAGCATTAGGTTTAGGATCGTGGTTGGCATTAGATCAGGGATAGGGTTACCTTAAGGATTGCGGTTAGGGTCGGGAACACAGTCACGGTCAGGGTTAGGGTTAGGGTTAGGGTCAGGCTTAGGACTGTGTCAGGCTTAGGGTTAGGGTTAGGGTTAGGGTTAGGCTTAGGGTTAGGGTTAGGGTTAGGGTACGGGTTAGGGTTAGGGTACGGGTTAGGGTTAGGGTTAGGGTACGGGTTAGGGTTAGGGTACGGGTTAGGGTACGGGTTAGGTTACGGGTTAGTGTTAGGGTTAGGGTTAGGGTTAGGTTTAGGGTTAGGTTTAGGGTTAGGGTTAGGTTTATGGTCAGGCTCACAGTCAGAGTCAGGGTCAGCGTTTTCAGTTAGTTTTAGGACCGGGTTAATTTTAGGGTTATAGTTAGGTTCAGGGTTAGGGTTAGACATTGTTAGGGGCAGGGTTATCGTTAGGCGTAGTGTAGGGGTCAGGGTTAGGGTTAGGTTCAGGGTTAGGTTTATGGTCAGGCTCACAGTCAGTGTCAGGGTTAGGGTTAGTTTCAGAGTAAGGGTCAGGGTCAGGGATAGGTTTGGTGTCATGTTCAGTGTTATGGTTAGGGTCCAGTTCAGGATTATGGTCATGGTTAGAATAAGGCCTGCTTTATGTTTAGATTCTGGGTTATGATTAGGGTCCTGACTTAGTTTAGCTTTAGGGTTAGAGTTCTGGTCAGGCTCACGGTCTGGGTCAGAGTTAGGTTTATGGTCAGTGTCAGTGAAAGTATTAGGGTCAGGTTTAGGGTCAGGGCCAGGGTTCAGTTTAGGGTCAGGGCCAGGGTTCTGTTTAGGGTCAAAATTCGGATCAGGGTCAAGTTTTGGCAAAGTTCAGGGTAAGGGTCAGGTCAGATTCAGGGATAAATTCAGGGATAGGTTTAAAGTATGGGTTTGGGGTGAGAATTAGAATTAATTTGAGGATTAGGGTTACACTGGTTTAGGGTCAGGGTCTGCATTAGTTTTATGGGTTAGTTGTAGGGTTAGAATCATTGTTATGTTTTGTGTCATGGTCCATATCAGGGTCAGGGTCAGGGTTACCTTTAGGGTTACAGTTAGGGTCAGAATCACAGTCAGCTTCAGGGTTAGTGTTAGGGTCAGTGTAGGGTCACCGTTAGGGTCAGGTTTAGGTTTATGATCAGGGTCTGGGTCAGGGTCAGGGTGAAGTTCAGAGCCAGTGTCAGGTTTAGGGTCAGGATCTGGTTTTGGTTTAGGGTCCACGTTCAGCTCAAGGACAGGGTTAGTTTTGGGTCAGTGCTATTGTCAGGGTTAGGTTTAGGGTCAGGATCTGGTGAAGGTCTGGGCCGGGGTCCGGTTTATGGTCAGGGTCAGGATTTGGATTGGGGTCAATATACGGTTCAGTTTCAGGATTAGATTTAGGGGAAAGGTTTGGGTTTGGAGTTAGGATTAGGTTTAGAAGTAGGGTTATGGTTCGGTTAGGGTTAGACAGCCTTAAGGTTAGGGTTAGGTTTTGGGTTAGGGTAGGGTTTAGTTTTATGTTTAGCCTCAGCATTAGGTTTAGGATCGTGGTTGGCATTAGATCAGGGATAGGGTTACCTTAAGGATTGCGGTTAGGGTCGGGAACACAGTCACGGTCAGGGTTAGGGTTAGGGTTAGGGTCAGGCTTAGGACTGTGTCAGGCTTAGGGTTAGGGTTAGGGTTAGGCTTAGGGTGGGGTACGGGTTAGGGTTAGGGTACGGGTTAGGGTTAGGGTTCGGCTACGGGTTAGGGTTAGGGTACGGGTTAGGGTTAGGGTACGGGTTAGGGTACGGGTTAGGGTTAGGGTACGGGTTAGGGTACGGGTTATGGTACGGGTTAGAGTACGGGTTAGGGTACGGGTTAGGGTTAGGTTTAGGGTTAGGGTTAGGGTTATGGTTAGGTTTATGGTCAGGCTCACAGTCAGAGTCAGGGTCAGCGTTTTCAGTTAGTTTTAGGACCGGGTTAATTTTAGGGTTATAGTTAGGTTCAGGGTTAGGGTTAGACATTGTTAGGGGCAGGGTTATCGTTAGGCGTAGTGTAGGGGTCAGGGTTAGGGTTAGGTTCAGGGTTAGGTTTATGGTCAGGCTCACAGTCAGTGTCAGGGTTAGTGTTAGTTTCAGAGTAAGGGTCAGGGTCAGGGATAGGTTTGGTGTCATGTTCAGTGTTATGGTTAGGGTCCAGTTCAGGATTATGGTCATGGTTAGAATAAGGCCTGCTTTATGTTTAGATTCTGGGTTATGATTAGGGTCCTGACTTAGTTTAGCTTTAGGGTTAGAGTTCTGGTCAGGCTCACGGTCTGGGTCAGAGTTAGGTTTATGGTCAGTGTCAGTGAAAGTATTAGGGTCAGGTTTAGGGTCAGGGCCAGGGTTCAGTTTAGGGTCAGGGCCAGGGTTCTGTTTAGGGTCAAAATTCGAATCAGGGTCAAGTTTTGGCAAAGTTCAGGGTAAGGGTCAGGTCAGATTCAGGGATAAATTCAGGGATAGGTTTAAAGTATGGGTTTGGGGTGAGAATTAGAATTAATTTGAGGATTAGGGTTACACTGGTTTAGGGTCAGGGTCTGCATTAGTTTTATGGGTTAGTTGTAGGGTTAGAATCATTGTTATGTTTTGTGTCATGGTCCATATCAGGGTCAGGGTCAGGGTTACCTTTAGGGTTACAGTTAGGGTCAGAGTCACAGTCAGCTTCAGGGTTAGTGTTAGGGTCAGTGTAGGGTCACCGTTAGGGTCAGGTTTAGGTTTATGTTCAGGGTCTGGGTCAGGGTCAGGGTGAAGTTCAGAGCCAGTGTCAGGTTTAGGGTCAGGATCTGGTTTTGGTTTAGGGTCCACGTTCAGCTCAAGGACAGGGTTAGTTTTGGGTCAGTGCTATTGTCAGGGTTAGGTTTAGGGTCAGGATCTGGTGAAGGTCTGGGCCGGGGTCCGGTTTATGGTCAGGGTCAGGATTTGGATTGGGGTCAATATACGGTTCAGTTTCAGGATTAGATTTAGGGGAAAGGTTTGGGTTTGGAGTTAGGATTAGGTTTAGAAGTAGGGTTATGGTTCGGTTAGGGTTAGACAGCCTTAAGGTTAGGGTTAGGTTTTGGGTTAGGGTAGGGTTTAGTTTTATGTTTAGCCTCAGCATTAGGTTTAGGATCGTGGTTGGCATTAGATCAGGGATAGGGTTACCTTAAGGATTGCGGTTAGGGTCGGGAACACAGTCACGGTCAGGGTTAGGGTTAGGGTTAGGGTCAGGCTTAGGACTGTGTCAGGCTTAGGGTTAGGGTTAGGGTTAGGGTTAGGCTTAGGGTTAGGGTACGGGTTAGGGTACGGGTTAGGGTACGGGTTAGGGTTAGGGTTAGGGTTAGGGTTAGGTTTAGGGTTAGGGTTAGGTTTATGGTCAGGCTCACAGTCAGAGTCAGGGTCAGCGTTTTCAGTTAGTTTTAGGACCGGGTTAATTTTAGGGTTATAGTTAGGTTCAGGGTTAGGGTTAGACATTGTTAGGGGCAGGGTTTTCGTTAGGCGTAGTGTAGGGGTCAGGGTTAGGGTTAGGTTCAGGGTTAGGTTTATGGTCAGGCTCACAGTCAGTGTCAGGGTTAGGGTTAGTTTCAGAGTAAGGGTCAGGGTCAGGGATAGGTTTGGTGTCATGTTCAGTGTTATGGTTAGGGTCCAGTTCAGGATTATGGTCATGGTTAGAATAAGGCCTGCTTTATGTTTAGATTCTGGGTTATGAATAGGGTCCTGACTTAGTTTAGCTTTAGGGTTAGAGTTCTGGTCAGGCTCACGGTCTGGGTCAGAGTTAGGTTTATGGTCAGTGTCAGTGAAAGTATTAGGGTCAGGTTTAGGGTCAGGGCCAGGGTTCAGTTTAGGGTCAGGGCCAGGGTTCTGTTTAGGGTCAAAATTCGGATCAGGGTCAAGTTTTGGCAAAGTTCAGGGTAAGGGTCAGGTCAGATTCAGGGATAAATTCAGGGATAGGTTTAAAGTATGGGTTTGGGGTGAGAATTAGAATTAATTTGAGGATTAGGGTTACACTGGTTTAGGGTCAGGGTCTGCATTAGTTTTATGGGTTAGTTGTAGGGTTAGAATCATTGTTATGTTTTGTGTCATGGTCCATATCAGGGTCAGGGTCAGGGTTACCTTTAGGGTTACAGTTAGGGTCAGAATCACAGTCAGCTTCAGGGTTAGTGTTAGGGTCAGTGTAGGGTCACCGTTAGGGTCAGGTTTAGGTTTATGTTCAGGGTCTGGGTCAGGGTCAGGGTGAAGTTCAGAGCCAGTGTCAGGTTTAGGGTCAGGATCTGGTTTTGGTTTAGGGTCCACGTTCAGCTCAAGGACAGGGTTAGTTTTGGGTCAGTGCTATTGTCAGGGTTAGGTTTAGGGTCAGGATCTGGTGAAGGTCTGGGCCGGGGTCCGGTTTATGGTCAGGGTCAGGATTTGGATTGGGGTCAATATACGGTTCAGTTTCAGGATTAGATTTAGGGGAAAGGTTTGGGTTTGGAGTTAGGATTAGGTTTAGAAGTAGGGTTATGGTTCGGTTAGGGTTAGACAGCCTTAAGGTTAGGGTTAGGTTTTGGGTTAGGGTAGGGTTTAGTTTTATGTTTAGCCTCAGCATTAGGTTTAGGATCGTGGTTGGCATTAGATCAGGGATAGGGTTACCTTAAGGATTGCGGTTAGGGTCGGGAACACAGTCACGGTCAGGGTTAGGGTTAGGGTTAGGGTCAGGCTTAGGACTGTGTCAGGCTTAGGGTTAGGCTTAGGGTTAGGGTTAGGGTTAGGGTTAGGGTACGGGTTAGGGTTAGGGTTAGGGTACGGGTTAGGGTACGGGTTAGGGTTAGGGTACGGGTTAGGGTACGGGTTAGGTTTAGGGTACGGGTTAGGGTACGGGTTAGGGTTAGGGTTAGGGTTAGGGTTAGGGTTAGGTTTAGGGTTAGGGTTAGGTTTATGGTCAGGCTCTCAGTCAGAGTCAGGGTCAGCGTTTTCAGTTAGTTTTAGGACCGGGTTAATTTTAGGGTTATAGTTAGGTTCAGGGTTAGGGTTAGACATTGTTAGGGGCAGGGTTATCGTTAGGCGTAGTGTAGGGGTCAGGGTTAGGGTTAGGTTCAGGGTTAGGTTTATTCAGGCTCACAGTCAGTGTCAGGGTTAGGGTTAGTTTCAGAGTAAGGGTCAGGGTCAGGGATAGGTTTGGTGTCATGTTCAGTGTTATGGTTAGGGTCCAGTTCAGGATTATGGTCATGGTTAGAATAAGGCCTGCTTTATGTTTAGATTCTGGGTTATGATTAGGGTCCTGACTTAGTTTAGCTTTAGGGTTAGAGTTCTGGTCAGGCTCACGGTCTGGGTCAGAGTTAGGTTTATGGTCAGTGTCAGTGAAAGTATTAGGGTCAGGTTTAGGGTCAGGGCCAGGGTTCAGTTTAGGGTCAGGGCCAGGGTTCTGTTTAGGGTCAAAATTCGGATCAGGGTCAAGTTTTGGCAAAGTTCAGGGTAAGGGTCAGGTCAGATTCAGGGATAAATTCAGGGATAGGTTTAAAGTATGGGTTTGGGGTGAGAATTAGAATTAATTTGAGGATTAGGGTTACACTGGTTTAGGGTCAGGGTCTGCATTAGTTTTATGGGTTAGTTGTAGGGTTAGAATCATTGTTATGTTTTGTGTCATGGTCCATATCAGGGTCAGGGTCAGGGTTACCTTTAGGGTTACAGTTAGGGTCAGAATCACAGTCAGCTTCAGGGTTAGTGTTAGGGTCAGTGTAGGGTCACCGTTAGGGTCAGGTTTAGGTTTATGTTCAGGGTCTGGGTCAGGGTCAGGGTGAAGTTCAGAGCCAGTGTCAGGTTTAGGGTCAGGATCTGGTTTTGGTTTAGGGTCCACGTTCAGCTCAAGGACAGGGTTAGTTTTGGGTCAGTGCTATTGTCAGGGTTAGGTTTAGGGTCAGGATCTGGTGAAGGTCTGGGCCGGGGTCCGGTTTATGGTCAGGGTCAGGATTTGGATTGGGGTCAATATACGGTTCAGTTTCAGGATTAGATTTAGGGGAAAGGTTTGGGTTTGGAGTTAGGATTAGGTTTAGAAGTAGGGTTATGGTTCGGTTAGGGTTAGACAGCCTTAAGGTTAGGGTTAGGTTTTGGGTTAGGGTAGGGTTTAGTTTTATGTTTAGCCTCAGCATTAGGTTTAGGATCGTGGTTGGCATTAGATCAGGGATAGGGTTACCTTAAGGATTGCGGTTAGGGTCGGGAACACAGTCACGGTCAGGGTTAGGGTTAGGGTTAGGGTCAGGCTTAGGACTGTGTCAGGCTTAGGGTTAGGGTTAGGGTTAGGGTTAGGCTTAGGGTTAGGGTTAGGGTTAGGGTTAGGGTCCGGGTTAGGGTTAGGGTTAGGGTACGGGTTAGGGTTAGGGTACGGGTTAGGGTTAGGGTACGGGTTAGGGTACGGGTTAGGGTACGGGTTAGGGTTAGGGTACGGGTTAGGGTACGGGTTAGGGTTAGGGTTAGGGTTAGGTTTATGGTCAGGCTCACAGTCAGAGTCAGGGTCAGCGTTTTCAGTTATTTTTAGGACCGGGTTAATTTTAGGGTTATAGTTAGGTTCAGGGTTAGGGTTAGACATTGTTAGGGGCAGGGTTATCGTTAGGCGTAGTGTAGGGGTCAGGGTTAGGGTTAGGTTCAGGGTTAGGTTTATGGTCAGGCTCACAGTCAGTGTCAGGGTTAGGGTTAGTTTCAGAGTAAGGGTCAGGGTCAGGGATAGGTTTGGTGTCATGTTCAGTGTTATGGTTAGGGTCCAGTTCAGGATTATGGTCATGGTTAGAATAAGGCCTGCTTTATGTTTAGATTCTGGGTTATGATTAGGGTCCTGACTTAGTTTAGCTTTAGGGTTAGAGTTCTGGTCAGGCTCACGGTCTGGGTCAGAGTTAGGTTTATGGTCAGTGTCAGTGAAAGTATTAGGGTCAGGTTTAGGGTCAGGGCCAGGGTTCAGTTTAGGGTCAGGGCCAGGGTTCTGTTTAGGGTCAAAATTCGGATCAGGGTCAAGTTTTGGCAAAGTTCAGGGTAAGGGTCAGGTCAGATTCAGGGATAAATTCAGGGATAGGTTTAAAGTATGGGTTTGGGGTGAGAATTAGAATTAATTTGAGGATTAGGGTTACACTGGTTTAGGGTCAGGGTCTGCATTAGTTTTATGGGTTAGTTGTAGGGTTAGAATCATTGTTATGTTTTGTGTCATGGTCCATATCAGGGTCAGGGTCAGGGTTACCTTTAGGGTTACAGTTAGGGTCAGAATCACAGTCAGCTTCAGGGTTAGTGTTAGGGTCAGTGTAGGGTCACCGTTAGGGTCAGGTTTAGGTTTATGATCAGGGTCTGGGTCAGGGTCAGGGTGAAGTTCAGAGCCAGTGTCAGGTTTAGGGTCAGGATCTGGTTTTGGTTTAGGGTCCACGTTCAGCTCAAGGACAGGGTTAGTTTTGGGTCAGTGCTATTGTCAGGGTTAGGTTTAGGGTCAGGATCTGGTGAAGGTCTGGGCCGGGGTCCGGTTTATGGTCAGGGTCAGGATTTGGATTGGGGTCAATATACGGTTCAGTTTCAGGATTAGATTTAGGGGAAAGGTTTGGGTTTGGAGTTAGGATTAGGTTTAGAAGTAGGGTTATGGTTCGGTTAGGGTTAGACAGCCTTAAGGTTAGGGTTAGGTTTTGGGTTAGGGTAGGGTTTAGTTTTATGTTTAGCCTCAGCATTAGGTTTAGGATCGTGGTTGGCATTAGATCAGGGATAGGGTTACCTTAAGGATTGCGGTTAGGGTCGGGAACACAGTCACGGTCAGGGTTAGGGTTAGGGTTAGGGTCAGGCTTAGGACTGTGTCAGGCTTAGGGTTAGGGTTAGGGTTAGGCTTAGGGTTAGGGTTAGGGTTAGGGTTAGGGTACGGGTTAGGGTTAGGGTTCGGCTACGGGTTAGGGTTAGGGTACGGGTTAGGGTTAGGTTACGGGTTAGGGTTAGGGTATGGGTTAGGGTACGGGTTAGGGTACGGGTTATGGTACGGGTTAGAGTACGGGTTAGGGTACGGGTTAGGGTTAGGTTTAGGGTTAGGGTTAGGGTTATGGTTAGGTTTATGGTCAGGCTCACAGTCAGAGTCAGGGTCAGCGTTTTCAGTTAGTTTTAGGACCGGGTTAATTTTAGGGTTATAGTTAGGTTCAGGGTTAGGGTTAGACATTGTTAGGGGCAGGGTTATCGTTAGGCGTAGTGTAGGGGTCAGGGTTAGGGTTAGGTTCAGGGTTAGGTTTATGGTCAGGCTCACAGTCAGTGTCAGGGTTAGGGTTAGTTTCAGAGTAAGGGTCAGGGTCAGGGATAGGTTTGGTGTCATGTTCAGTGTTATGGTTAGGGTCCAGTTCAGGATTATGGTCATGGTTAGAATAAGGCCTGCTTTATGTTTAGATTCTGGGTTATGATTAGGGTCCTGACTTAGTTTAGCTTTAGGGTTAGAGTTCTGGTCAGGCTCACGGTCTGGGTCAGAGTTAGGTTTATGGTCAGTGTCAGTGAAAGTATTAGGGTCAGGTTTAGGGTCAGGGCCAGGGTTCAGTTTAGGGTCAGGGCCAGGGTTCTGTTTAGGGTCAAAATTCGAATCAGGGTCAAGTTTTGGCAAAGTTCAGGGTAAGGGTCAGGTCAGATTCAGGGATAAATTCAGGGATAGGTTTAAAGTATGGGTTTGGGGTGAGAATTAGAATTAATTTGAGGATTAGGGTTACACTGGTTTAGGGTCAGGGTCTGCATTAGTTTTATGGGTTAGTTGTAGGGTTAGAATCATTGTTATGTTTTGTGTCATGGTCCATATCAGGGTCAGGGTCAGGGTTACCTTTAGGGTTACAGTTAGGGTCAGAGTCACAGTCAGCTTCAGGGTTAGTGTTAGGGTCAGTGTAGGGTCACCGTTAGGGTCAGGTTTAGGTTTATGTTCAGGGTCTGGGTCAGGGTCAGGGTGAAGTTCAGAGCCAGTGTCAGGTTTAGGGTCAGGATCTGGTTTTGGTTTAGGGTCCACGTTCAGCTCAAGGACAGGGTTAGTTTTGGGTCAGTGCTATTGTCAGGGTTAGGTTTAGGGTCAGGATCTGGTGAAGGTCTGGGCCGGGGTCCGGTTTATGGTCAGGGTCAGGATTTGGATTGGGGTCAATATACGGTTCAGTTTCAGGATTAGATTTAGGGGAAAGGTTTGGGTTTGGAGTTAGGATTAGGTTTAGAAGTAGGGTTATGGTTCGGTTAGGGTTAGACAGCCTTAAGGTTAGGGTTAGGTTTTGGGTTAGGGTAGGGTTTAGTTTTATGTTTAGCCTCAGCATTAGGTTTAGGATCGTGGTTGGCATTAGATCAGGGATAGGGTTACCTTAAGGATTGCGGTTAGGGTCGGGAACACAGTCACGGTCAGGGTTAGGGTTAGGGTTAGGGTCAGGCTTAGGACTGTGTCAGGCTTAGGGTTAGGCTTAGGGTTAGGGTTAGGCTTAGGGTTAGGGTACGGGTTAGGGTTAGGGTTAGGGTACGGGTTAGGGTTAGGGTTAGGGTACGGGTTAGGGTTAGGGTACGGGTTAGGGTACGGGTTAGGGTACGGGTTAGGGTTAGGGTTAGGGTTAGGGTTAGGTTTAGGGTTAGGGTTAGGTTTATGGTCAGGCTCACAGTCAGAGTCAGGGTCAGCGTTTTCAGTTAGTTTTAGGACCGGGTTAATTTTAGGGTTATAGTTAGGTTCAGGGTTAGGGTTAGACATTGTTAGGGGCAGGGTTATCGTTAGGCGTAGTGTAGGGGTCAGGGTTAGGGTTAGGTTCAGGGTTAGGTTTATGGTCAGGCTCACAGTCAGTGTCAGGGTTAGGGTTAGTTTCAGAGTAAGGGTCAGGGTCAGGGATAGGTTTGGTGTCATGTTCAGTGTTATGGTTAGGGTCCAGTTCAGGATTATGGTCATGTTTAGAATAAGGCCTGCTTTATGTTTAGATTCTGGGTTATGATTAGGGTCCTGACTTAGTTTAGCTTTAGGGTTAGAGTTCTGGTCAGGCTCACGGTCTGGGTCAGAGTTAGGTTTATGGTCAGTGTCAGTGAAAGTATTAGGGTCAGGTTTAGGGTCAGGGCCAGGGTTCAGTTTAGGGTCAGGGCCAGGGTTCTGTTTAGGGTCAAAATTCGGATCAGGGTCAAGTTTTGGCAAAGTTCAGGGTAAGGGTCAGGTCAGATTCAGGGATAAATTCAGGGATAGGTTTAAAGTATGGGTTTGGGGTGAGAATTAGAATTAATTTGAGGATTAGGGTTACACTGGTTTAGGGTCAGGGTCTGCATTAGTTTTATGGGTTAGTTGTAGGGTTAGAATCATTGTTATGTTTTGTGTCATGGTCCATATCAGGGTCAGGGTCAGGGTTACCTTTAGGGTTACAGATAGGGTCAGAATCACAGTCAGCTTCAGGGTTAGTGTTAGGGTCAGTGTAGGGTCACCGTTAGGGTCAGGTTTAGGTTTATGTTCAGGGTCTGGGTCAGGGTCAGGGTGAAGTTCAGAGCCAGTGTCAGGTTTAGGGTCAGGATCTGGTTTTGGTTTAGGGTCCACGTTCAGCTCAAGGACAGGGTTAGTTTTGGGTCAGTGCTATTGTCAGGGTTAGGTTTAGGGTCAGGATCTGGTGAAGGTCTGGGCCGGGGTCCGGTTTATGGTCAGGGTCAGGATTTGGATTGGGGTCAATATACGGTTCAGTTTCAGGATTAGATTTAGGGGAAAGGTTTGGGTTTGGAGTTAGGATTAGGTTTAGAAGTAGGGTTATGGTTCGGTTAGGGTTAGACAGCCTTAAGGTTAGGGTTAGGTTTTGGGTTAGGGTAGGGTTTAGTTTTATGTTTAGCCTCAGCATTAGGTTTAGGATCGTGGTTGGCATTAGATCAGGGATAGGGTTACCTTAAGGATTGCGGTTAGGGTCGGGAACACAGTCACGGTCAGGGTTAGGGTTAGGGTTAGGGTCAGGCTTAGGACTGTGTCAGGCTTAGGGTTAGGCTTAGGGTTAGGGTTAGGGTTAGGGTTAGGGTACGGGTTAGGGTTAGGGTTAGGGTACGGGTTAGGGTACGGGTTAGGGTTAGGGTACGGGTTAGGGTACGGGTTAGGTTTAGGGTACGGGTTAGGGTACGGGTTAGGGTTAGGGTTAGGGTTAGGGTTAGGGTTAGGTTTAGGGTTAGGGTTAGGTTTATGGTCAGGCTCTCAGTCAGAGTCAGGGTCAGCGTTTTCAGTTAGTTTTAGGACCGGGTTAATTTTAGGGTTATAGTTAGGTTCAGGGTTAGGGTTAGACATTGTTAGGGGCAGGGTTATCGTTAGGCGTAGTGTAGGGGTCAGGGTTAGGGTTAGGTTCAGGGTTAGGTTTATTCAGGCTCACAGTCAGTGTCAGGGTTAGGGTTAGTTTCAGAGTAAGGGTCAGGGTCAGGGATAGGTTTGGTGTCATGTTCAGTGTTATGGTTAGGGTCCAGTTCAGGATTATGGTCATGGTTAGAATAAGGCCTGCTTTATGTTTAGATTCTGGGTTATGATTAGGGTCCTGACTTAGTTTAGCTTTAGGGTTAGAGTTCTGGTCAGGCTCACGGTCTGGGTCAGAGTTAGGTTTATGGTCAGTGTCAGTGAAAGTATTAGGGTCAGGTTTAGGGTCAGGGCCAGGGTTCAGTTTAGGGTCAGGGCCAGGGTTCTGTTTAGGGTCAAAATTCGGATCAGGGTCAAGTTTTGGCAAAGTTCAGGGTAAGGGTCAGGTCAGATTCAGGGATAAATTCAGGGATAGGTTTAAAGTATGGGTTTGGGGTGAGAATTAGAATTAATTTGAGGATTAGGGTTACACTGGTTTAGGGTCAGGGTCTGCATTAGTTTTATGGGTTAGTTGTAGGGTTAGAATCATTGTTATGTTTTGTGTCATGGTCCATATCAGGGTCAGGGTCAGGGTTACCTTTAGGGTTACAGTTAGGGTCAGAATCACAGTCAGCTTCAGGGTTAGTGTTAGGGTCAGTGTAGGGTCACCGTTAGGGTCAGGTTTAGGTTTATGTTCAGGGTCTGGGTCAGGGTCAGGGTGAAGTTCAGAGCCAGTGTCAGGTTTAGGGTCAGGATCTGGTTTTGGTTTAGGGTCCACGTTCAGCTCAAGGACAGGGTTAGTTTTGGGTCAGTGCTATTGTCAGGGTTAGGTTTAGGGTCAGGATCTGGTGAAGGTCTGGGCCGGGGTCCGGTTTATGGTCAGGGTCAGGATTTGGATTGGGGTCAATATACGGTTCAGTTTCAGGATTAGATTTAGGGGAAAGGTTTGGGTTTGGAGTTAGGATTAGGTTTAGAAGTAGGGTTATGGTTCGGTTAGGGTTAGACAGCCTTAAGGTTAGGGTTAGGTTTTGGGTTAGGGTAGGGTTTAGTTTTATGTTTAGCCTCAGCATTAGGTTTAGGATCGTGGTTGGCATTAGATCAGGGATAGGGTTACCTTAAGGATTGCGGTTAGGGTCGGGAACACAGTCACGGTCAGGGTTAGGGTTAGGGTTAGGGTCAGGCTTAGGACTGTGTCAGGCTTAGGGTTAGGGTTAGGGTTAGGGTTAGGCTTAGGGTTAGGGTTAGGGTTAGGGTTAGGGTCCGGGTTAGGGTTAGGGTTAGGGTACGGGTTAGGGTTAGGGTACGGGTTAGGGTTAGGGTACGGGTTAGGGTACGGGTTAGGGTACGGGTTAGGGTTAGGGTACGGGTTAGGGTACGGGTTAGGGTTAGGGTTAGGGTTAGGTTTATGGTCAGGCTCACAGTCAGAGTCAGGGTCAGCGTTTTCAGTTATTTTTAGGACCGGGTTAATTTTAGGGTTATAGTTAGGTTCAGGGTTAGGGTTAGACATTGTTAGGGGCAGGGTTATCGTTAGGCGTAGTGTAGGGGTCAGGGTTAGGGTTAGGTTCAGGGTTAGGTTTATGGTCAGGCTCACAGTCAGTGTCAGGGTTAGGGTTAGTTTCAGAGTAAGGGTCAGGGTCAGGGATAGGTTTGGTGTCATGTTCAGTGTTATGGTTAGGGTCCAGTTCAGGATTATGGTCATGGTTAGAATAAGGCCTGCTTTATGTTTAGATTCTGGGTTATGATTAGGGTCCTGACTTAGTTTAGCTTTAGGGTTAGAGTTCTGGTCAGGCTCACGGTCTGGGTCAGAGTTAGGTTTATGGTCAGTGTCAGTGAAAGTATTAGGGTCAGGTTTAGGGTCAGGGCCAGGGTTCAGTTTAGGGTCAGGGCCAGGGTTCTGTTTAGGGTCAAAATTCGGATCAGGGTCAAGTTTTGGCAAAGTTCAGGGTAAGGGTCAGGTCAGATTCAGGGATAAATTCAGGGATAGGTTTAAAGTATGGGTTTGGGGTGAGAATTAGAATTAATTTGAGGATTAGGGTTACACTGGTTTAGGGTCAGGGTCTGCATTAGTTTTATGGGTTAGTTGTAGGGTTAGAATCATTGTTATGTTTTGTGTCATGGTCCATATCAGGGTCAGGGTCAGGGTTACCTTTAGGGTTACAGTTAGGGTCAGAATCACAGTCAGCTTCAGGGTTAGTGTTAGGGTCAGTGTAGGGTCACCGTTAGGGTCAGGTTTAGGTTTATGATCAGGGTCTGGGTCAGGGTCAGGGTGAAGTTCAGAGCCAGTGTCAGGTTTAGGGTCAGGATCTGGTTTTGGTTTAGGGTCCACGTTCAGCTCAAGGACAGGGTTAGTTTTGGGTCAGTGCTATTGTCAGGGTTAGGTTTAGGGTCAGGATCTGGTGAAGGTCTGGGCCGGGGTCCGGTTTATGGTCAGGGTCAGGATTTGGATTGGGGTCAATATACGGTTCAGTTTCAGGATTAGATTTAGGGGAAAGGTTTGGGTTTGGAGTTAGGATTAGGTTTAGAAGTAGGGTTATGGTTCGGTTAGGGTTAGACAGCCTTAAGGTTAGGGTTAGGTTTTGGGTTAGGGTAGGGTTTAGTTTTATGTTTAGCCTCAGCATTAGGTTTAGGATCGTGGTTGGCATTAGATCAGGGATAGGGTTACCTTAAGGATTGCGGTTAGGGTCGGGAACACAGTCACGGTCAGGGTTAGGGTTAGGGTTAGGGTCAGGCTTAGGACTGTGTCAGGCTTAGGGTTAGGGTTAGGGTTAGGCTTAGGGTTAGGGTTAGGGTTAGGGTTAGGGTACGGGTTAGGGTTAGGGTTCGGCTACGGGTTAGGGTTAGGGTACGGGTTAGGGTTAGGTTACGGGTTAGGGTTAGGGTATGGGTTAGGGTACGGGTTAGGGTACGGGTTATGGTACGGGTTAGAGTACGGGTTAGGGTACGGGTTAGGGTTAGGTTTAGGGTTAGGGTTAGGGTTATGGTTAGGTTTATGGTCAGGCTCACAGTCAGAGTCAGGGTCAGCGTTTTCAGTTAGTTTTAGGACCGGGTTAATTTTAGGGTTATAGTTAGGTTCAGGGTTAGGGTTAGACATTGTTAGGGGCAGGGTTATCGTTAGGCGTAGTGTAGGGGTCAGGGTTAGGGTTAGGTTCAGGGTTAGGTTTATGGTCAGGCTCACAGTCAGTGTCAGGGTTAGGGTTAGTTTCAGAGTAAGGGTCAGGGTCAGGGATAGGTTTGGTGTCATGTTCAGTGTTATGGTTAGGGTCCAGTTCAGGATTATGGTCATGGTTAGAATAAGGCCTGCTTTATGTTTAGATTCTGGGTTATGATTAGGGTCCTGACTTAGTTTAGCTTTAGGGTTAGAGTTCTGGTCAGGCTCACGGTCTGGGTCAGAGTTAGGTTTATGGTCAGTGTCAGTGAAAGTATTAGGGTCAGGTTTAGGGTCAGGGCCAGGGTTCAGTTTAGGGTCAGGGCCAGGGTTCTGTTTAGGGTCAAAATTCGAATCAGGGTCAAGTTTTGGCAAAGTTCAGGGTAAGGGTCAGGTCAGATTCAGGGATAAATTCAGGGATAGGTTTAAAGTATGGGTTTGGGGTGAGAATTAGAATTAATTTGAGGATTAGGGTTACACTGGTTTAGGGTCAGGGTCTGCATTAGTTTTATGGGTTAGTTGTAGGGTTAGAATCATTGTTATGTTTTGTGTCATGGTCCATATCAGGGTCAGGGTCAGGGTTACCTTTAGGGTTACAGTTAGGGTCAGAGTCACAGTCAGCTTCAGGGTTAGTGTTAGGGTCAGTGTAGGGTCACCGTTAGGGTCAGGTTTAGGTTTATGTTCAGGGTCTGGGTCAGGGTCAGGGTGAAGTTCAGAGCCAGTGTCAGGTTTAGGGTCAGGATCTGGTTTTGGTTTAGGGTCCACGTTCAGCTCAAGGACAGGGTTAGTTTTGGGTCAGTGCTATTGTCAGGGTTAGGTTTAGGGTCAGGATCTGGTGAAGGTCTGGGCCGGGGTCCGGTTTATGGTCAGGGTCAGGATTTGGATTGGGGTCAATATACGGTTCAGTTTCAGGATTAGATTTAGGGGAAAGGTTTGGGTTTGGAGTTAGGATTAGGTTTAGAAGTAGGGTTATGGTTCGGTTAGGGTTAGACAGCCTTAAGGTTAGGGTTAGGTTTTGGGTTAGGGTAGGGTTTAGTTTTATGTTTAGCCTCAGCATTAGGTTTAGGATCGTGGTTGGCATTAGATCAGGGATAGGGTTACCTTAAGGATTGCGGTTAGGGTCGGGAACACAGTCACGGTCAGGGTTAGGGTTAGGGTTAGGGTCAGGCTTAGGACTGTGTCAGGCTTAGGGTTAGGCTTAGGGTTAGGGTTAGGCTTAGGGTTAGGGTACGGGTTAGGGTTAGGGTTAGGGTACGGGTTAGGGTTAGGGTTAGGGTACGGGTTAGGGTTAGGGTACGGGTTAGGGTACGGGTTAGGGTACGGGTTAGGGTTAGGGTTAGGGTTAGGGTTAGGTTTAGGGTTAGGGTTAGGTTTATGGTCAGGCTCACAGTCAGAGTCAGGGTCAGCGTTTTCAGTTAGTTTTAGGACCGGGTTAATTTTAGGGTTATAGTTAGGTTCAGGGTTAGGGTTAGACATTGTTAGGGGCAGGGTTATCGTTAGGCGTAGTGTAGGGGTCAGGGTTAGGGTTAGGTTCAGGGTTAGGTTTATGGTCAGGCTCACAGTCAGTGTCAGGGTTAGGGTTAGTTTCAGAGTAAGGGTCAGGGTCAGGGATAGGTTTGGTGTCATGTTCAGTGTTATGGTTAGGGTCCAGTTCAGGATTATGGTCATGTTTAGAATAAGGCCTGCTTTATGTTTAGATTCTGGGTTATGATTAGGGTCCTGACTTAGTTTAGCTTTAGGGTTAGAGTTCTGGTCAGGCTCACGGTCTGGGTCAGAGTTAGGTTTATGGTCAGTGTCAGTGAAAGTATTAGGGTCAGGTTTAGGGTCAGGGCCAGGGTTCAGTTTAGGGTCAGGGCCAGGGTTCTGTTTAGGGTCAAAATTCGGATCAGGGTCAAGTTTTGGCAAAGTTCAGGGTAAGGGTCAGGTCAGATTCAGGGATAAATTCAGGGATAGGTTTAAAGTATGGGTTTGGGGTGAGAATTAGAATTAATTTGAGGATTAGGGTTACACTGGTTTAGGGTCAGGGTCTGCATTAGTTTTATGGGTTAGTTGTAGGGTTAGAATCATTGTTATGTTTTGTGTCATGGTCCATATCAGGGTCAGGGTCAGGGTTACCTTTAGGGTTACAGATAGGGTCAGAATCACAGTCAGCTTCAGGGTTAGTGTTAGGGTCAGTGTAGGGTCACCGTTAGGGTCAGGTTTAGGTTTATGTTCAGGGTCTGGGTCAGGGTCAGGGTGAAGTTCAGAGCCAGTGTCAGGTTTAGGGTCAGGATCTGGTTTTGGTTTAGGGTCCACGTTCAGCTCAAGGACAGGGTTAGTTTTGGGTCAGTGCTATTGTCAGGGTTAGGTTTAGGGTCAGGATCTGGTGAAGGTCTGGGCCGGGGTCCGGTTTATGGTCAGGGTCAGGATTTGGATTGGGGTCAATATACGGTTCAGTTTCAGGATTAGATTTAGGGGAAAGGTTTGGGTTTGGAGTTAGGATTAGGTTTAGAAGTAGGGTTATGGTTCGGTTAGGGTTAGACAGCCTTAAGGTTAGGGTTAGGTTTTGGGTTAGGGTAGGGTTTAGTTTTATGTTTAGCCTCAGCATTAGGTTTAGGATCGTGGTTGGCATTAGATCAGGGATAGGGTTACCTTAAGGATTGCGGTTAGGGTCGGGAACACAGTCACGGTCAGGGTAAGGGTTAGGGTTAGGGTCAGGCTTAGGACTGTGTCAGGCTTAGGGTTAGGCTTAGGGTTAGGGTTAGGGTTAGGGTTAGGGTACGGGTTAGGGTTAGGGTTAGGGTACGGGTTAGGGTACGGGTTAGGGTTAGGGTACGGGTTAGGGTACGGGTTAGGTTTAGGGTACGGGTTAGGGTACGGGTTAGGGTTAGGGTTAGGGTTAGGGTTAGGTTTAGGGTTAGGGTTAGGTTTATGGTCAGGCTCTCAGTCAGAGTCAGGGTCAGCGTTTTCAGTTAGTTTTAGGACCGGGTTAATTTTAGGGTTATAGTTAGGTTCAGGGTTAGGGTTAGACATTGTTAGGGGCAGGGTTATCGTTAGGCGTAGTGTAGGGGTCAGGGTTAGGGTTAGGTTCAGGGTTAGGTTTATTCAGGCTCACAGTCAGTGTCAGGGTTAGGGTTAGTTTCAGAGTAAGGGTCAGGGTCAGGGATAGGTTTGGTGTCATGTTCAGTGTTATGGTTAGGGTCCAGTTCAGGATTATGGTCATGGTTAGAATAAGGCCTGCTTTATGTTTAGATTCTGGGTTATGATTAGGGTCCTGACTTAGTTTAGTTTAGGGTTAGAGTTCTGGTCAGGCTCACGGTCTGGGTCAGAGTTAGGTTTATGGTCAGTGTCAGTGAAAGTATTAGGGTCAGGTTTAGGGTCAGGGCCAGGGTTCAGTTTAGGGTCAGGGCCAGGGTTCTGTTTAGGGTCAAAATTCGGATCAGGGTCAAGTTTTGGCAAAGTTCAGGGTAAGGGTCAGGTCAGATTCAGGGATAAATTCAGGGATAGGTTTAAAGTATGGGTTTGGGGTGAGAATTAGAATTAATTTGAGGATTAGGGTTACACTGGTTTAGGGTCAGGGTCTGCATTAGTTTTATGGGTTAGTTGTAGGGTTAGAATCATTGTTATGTTTTGTGTCATGGTCCATATCAGGGTCAGGGTCAGGGTTACCTTTAGGGTTACAGTTAGGGTCAGAATCACAGTCAGCTTCAGGGTTAGTGTTAGGGTCAGTGTAGGGTCACCGTTAGGGTCAGGTTTAGGTTTATGTTCAGGGTCTGGGTCAGGGTCAGGGTGAAGTTCAGAGCCAGTGTCAGGTTTAGGGTCAGGATCTGGTTTTGGTTTAGGGTCCACGTTCAGCTCAAGGACAGGGTTAGTTTTGGGTCAGTGCTATTGTCAGGGTTAGGTTTAGGGTCAGGATCTGGTGAAGGTCTGGGCCGGGGTCCGGTTTATGGTCAGGGTCAGGATTTGGATTGGGGTCAATATACGGTTCAGTTTCAGGATTAGATTTAGGGGAAAGGTTTGGGTTTGGAGTTAGGATTAGGTTTAGAAGTAGGGTTATGGTTCGGTTAGGGTTAGACAGCCTTAAGGTTAGGGTTAGGTTTTGGGTTAGGGTAGGGTTTAGTTTTATGTTTAGCCTCAGCATTAGGTTTAGGATCGTGGTTGGCATTAGATCAGGGATAGGGTTACCTTAAGGATTGCGGTTAGAGTCGGGAACACAGTCACGGTCAGGGTTAGGGTTAGGGTTAGGGTCAGGCTTAGGACTGTGTCAGGCTTAGGGTTAGGGTTAGGGTTAGGCTTAGGGTTAGGGTTAGGGTTAGGGTTAGGGTCCGGGTTAGGGTACGGGTTAGGGTACGGGTTAGGGTTAGGGTACGGGTTAGGGTTAGGGTACGGGTTAGGGTACGGGTTAGGGTACGGGTTAGGGTTAGGGTACGGGTTAGGGTACGGGTTAGGGTTAGGGTTAGGGTTAGGTTTATGGTCAGGCTCACAGTCAGAGTCAGGGTCAGCGTTTTCAGTTATTTTTAGGACCGGGTTAATTTTAGGGTTATAGTTAGGTTCAGGGTTAGGGTTAGACATTGTTAGGGGCAGGGTTATCGTTAGGCGTAGTGTAGGGGTCAGGGTTAGGGTTAGGTTCAGGGTTAGGTTTATGGTCAGGCTCACAGTCAGTGTCAGGGTTAGGGTTAGTTTCAGAGTAAGGGTCAGGGTCAGGGATAGGTTTGGTGTCATGTTCAGTGTTATGGTTAGGGTCCAGTTCAGGATTATGGTCATGGTTAGAATAAGGCCTGCTTTATGTTTAGATTCTGGGTTATGATTAGGGTCCTGACTTAGTTTAGCTTTAGGGTTAGAGTTCTGGTCAGGCTCACGGTCTGGGTCAGAGTTAGGTTTATGGTCAGTGTCAGTGAAAGTATTAGGGTCAGGTTTAGGGTCAGGGCCAGGGTTCAGTTTAGGGTCAGGGCCAGGGTTCTGTTTAGGGTCAAAATTCGGATCAGGGTCAAGTTTTGGCAAAGTTCAGGGTAAGGGTCAGGTCAGATTCAGGGATAAATTCAGGGATAGGTTTAAAGTATGGGTTTGGGGTGAGAATTAGAATTAATTTGAGGATTAGGGTTACACTGGTTTAGGGTCAGGGTCTGCATTAGTTTTATGGGTTAGTTGTAGGGTTAGAATCATTGTTATGTTTTGTGTCATGGTCCATATCAGGGTCAGGGTCAGGGTTACCTTTAGGGTTACAGTTAGGGTCAGAATCACAGTCAGCTTCAGGGTTAGTGTTAGGGTCAGTGTAGGGTCACCGTTAGGGTCAGGTTTAGGTTTATGTTCAGGGTCTGGGTCAGGGTCAGGGTGAAGTTCAGAGCCAGTGTCAGGTTTAGGGTCAGGATCTGGTTTTGGTTTAGGGTCCACGTTCAGCTCAAGGACAGGGTTAGTTTTGGGTCAGTGCTATTGTCAGGGTTAGGTTTAGGGTCAGGATCTGGTGAAGGTCTGGGCCGGGGTCCGGTTTATGGTCAGGGTCAGGATTTGGATTGGGGTCAATATACGGTTCAGTTTCAGGATTAGATTTAGGGGAAAGGTTTGGGTTTGGAGTTAGGATTAGGTTTAGAAGTAGGGTTATGGTTCGGTTAGGGTTAGACAGCCTTAAGGTTAGGGTTAGGTTTTGGGTTAGGGTAGGGTTTAGTTTTATGTTTAGCCTCAGCATTAGGTTTAGGATCGTGGTTGGCATTAGATCAGGGATAGGGTTACCTTAAGGATTGCGGTTAGGGTCGGGAACACAGTCACGGTCAGGGTTAGGGTTAGGGTTAGGGTCAGGCTTAGGACTGTGTCAGGCTTAGGGTTAGGCTTAGGGTTAGGGTTAGGGTTAGGGTTAGGGTACGGGTTAGGGTTAGGGTTAGGGTACGGGTTAGGGTACGGGTTAGGGTTAGGGTACGGGTTAGGGTACGGGTTAGGGTACGGGTTAGGGTTAGGGTACGGGTTAGGGTACGGGTTAGGGTTAGGGTTAGGGTTAGGGTTAGGTTTAGGGTTAGGGTTAGGTTTATCGTCAGGCTCTCAGTCAGAGTCAGGGTCAGCGTTTTCAGTTAGTTTTAGGACCGGGTTAATTTTAGGGTTATAGTTAGGTTCAGGGTTAGGGTTAGACATTGTTAGGGGCAGGGTTATCATTAGGCGTAGTGTAGGGGTCAGGGTTAGGGTTAGGTTCAGGGTTAGGTTTATGGTCAGGCTCACAGTCAGTGTCAGGGTTAGGGTTAGTTTCAGAGTAAGGGTCAGGGTCAGGGATAGGTTTGGTGTCATGTTCAGTGTTATGGTTAGGGTCCAGTTCAGGATTATGGTCATGGTTAGAATAAGGCCTGCTTTATGTTTAGATTCTGGGTTATGATTAGGGTCCTGACTTAGTTTAGCTTTAGGGTTAGAGTTCTGGTCAGGCTCACGGTCTGGGTCAGAGTTAGGTTTATGGTCAGTGTTAGTGAAAGTATTAGGGTCAGGTTTAGGGTCAGGGCCAGGGTTCAGTTTAGGGTCAGGGCCAGGGTTCTGTTTAGGGTCAAAATTCGGATCAGGGTCAAGTTTTGGCAAAGTTCAGGGTAAGGGTCAGGTCAGATTCAGGGATAAATTCAGGGATAGGTTTAAAGTATGGGTTTGGGGTGAGAATTAGAATTAATTTGAGGATTAGGGTTACACTGGTTTAGGGTCAGGGTCTGCATTAGTTTTATGGGTTAGTTGTAGGGTTAGAATCATTGTTATGTTTTGTGTCATGGTCCATATCAGGGTCAGGGTCAGGGTTACCTTTAGGGTTACAGTTAGGGTCAGAATCACAGTCAGCTTCAGGGTTAGTGTTAGGGTCAGTGTAGGGTCACCGTTAGGGTCAGGTTTAGGTTTATGTTCAGGGTCTGGGTCAGGGTCAGGGTGAAGTTCAGAGCCAGTGTCAGGTTTAGGGTCAGGATCTGGTTTTGGTTTAGGGTCCACGTTCAGCTCAAGGACAGGGTTAGTTTTGGGTCAGTGCTATTGTCAGGGTTAGGTTTAGGGTCAGGATCTGGTGAAGGTCTGGGCCGGGGTCCGGTTTATGGTCAGGGTCAGGATTTGGATTGGGGTCAATATACGGTTCAGTTTCAGGATTAGATTTAGGGGAAAGGTTTGGGTTTGGAGTTAGGATTAGGTTTAGAAGTAGGGTTATGGTTCGGTTAGGGTTAGACAGCCTTAAGGTTAGGGTTAGGTTTTGGGTTAGGGTAGGGTTTAGTTTTATGTTTAGCCTCAGCATTAGGTTTAGGATCGTGGTTGGCATTAGATCAGGGATAGGGTTACCTTAAGGATTGCGGTTAGGGTCGGGAACACAGTCACGGTCAGGGTTAGGGTTAGGGTTAGGGTCAGGCTTAGGACTGTGTCAGGCTTAGGGTTAGGGTTAGGGTTAGGGTTAGGCTTAGGGTTAGGGTTAGGGTTAGGGTTAGGGTACGGGTTAGGGTTAGGGTTAGGGTACGGGTTAGGGTTAGGGTACGGGTTAGGGTTAGGGTACGGGTTAGGGTACGGGTTAGGGTACGGGTTAGGGTTAGGGTACGGGTTAGGGTACGGGTTAGGGTTAGGGTTAGGGTTAGGTTTATGGTCAGGCTCACAGTCAGAGTCAGGGTCAGCGTTTTCAGTTATTTTTAGGACCGGGTTAATTTTAGGGTTATAGTTAGGTTCAGGGTTAGGGTTAGACATTGTTAGGGGCAGGGTTATCGTTAGGCGTAGTGTAGGGGTCAGGGTTAGGGTTAGGTTCAGGGTTAGGTTTATGGTCAGGCTCACAGTCAGTGTCAGGGTTAGGGTTAGTTTCAGAGTAAGGGTCAGGGTCAGGGATAGGTTTGGTGTCATGTTCAGTGTTATGGTTAGGGTCCAGTTCAGGATTATGGTCATGTTTAGAATAAGGCCTGCTTTATGTTTAGATTCTGGGTTATGATTAGGGTCCTGACTTAGTTTAGCTTTAGGGTTAGAGTTCTGGTCAGGCTCACGGTCTGGGTCAGAGTTAGGTTTATGGTCAGTGTCAGTGAAAGTATTAGGGTCAGGTTTAGGGTCAGGGCCAGGGTTCAGTTTAGGGTCAGGGCCAGGGTTCTGTTTAGGGTCAAAATTCGGATCAGGGTCAAGTTTTGGCAAAGTTCAGGGTAAGGGTCAGGTCAGATTCAGGGATAAATTCAGGGATAGGTTTAAAGTATGGGTTTGGGGTGAGAATTAGAATTAATTTGAGGATTAGGGTTACACTGGTTTAGGGTCAGGGTCTGCATTAGTTTTATGGGTTAGTTGTAGGGTTAGAATCATTGTTATGTTTTGTGTCATGGTCCATATCAGGGTCAGGGTCAGGGTTACCTTTAGGGTTACAGTTAGGGTCAGAATCACAGTCAGCTTCAGGGTTAGTGTTAGGGTCAGTGTAGGGTCACCGTTAGGGTCAGGTTTAGGTTTATGTTCAGGGTCTGGGTCAGGGTCAGGGTGAAGTTCAGAGCCAGTGTCAGGTTTAGGGTCAGGATCTGGTTTTGGTTTAGGGTCCACGTTCAGCTCAAGGACAGGGTTAGTTTTGGGTCAGTGCTATTGTCAGGGTTAGGTTTAGGGTCAGGATCTGGTGAAGGTCTGGGCCGGGGTCCGGTTTATGGTCAGGGTCAGGATTTGGATTGGGGTCAATATACGGTTCAGTTTCAGGATTAGATTTAGGGGAAAGGTTTGGGTTTGGAGTTAGGATTAGGTTTAGAAGTAGGGTTATGGTTCGGTTAGGGTTAGACAGCCTTAAGGTTAGGGTTAGGTTTTGGGTTAGGGTAGGGTTTAGTTTTATGTTTAGCCTCAGCATTAGGTTTAGGATCGTGGTTGGCATTAGATCAAGGATAGGGTTACCTTAAGGATTGCGGTTAGGGTCGGGAACACAGTCACGGTCAGGGTTAGGGTTAGGGTTAGGGTCAGGCTTAGGACTGTGTCAGGCTTAGGGTTAGGGTTAGGGTTAGGGTTAGGCTTAGGGTTAGGGTTAGGGTTAGGGTTAGGGTTAGGGTACGGGTTAGGGTTAGGGTTAGGGTTAGGGTTAGGGTACGGGTTAGGGTTAGGGTTAGGGTACGGGTTAGGGTTAGGGTACGGGTTAGGGTTAGGGTACGGGTTAGGGTACGGGTTAGGGTACGGGTTAGGGTTAGGGTACGGGTTAGGGTACGGGTTAGGGTTAGGGTTAGGGTTAGGTTTATGGTCAGGCTCACAGTCAGAGTCAGGGTCAGCGTTTTCAGTTAGTTTTAGGACCGGGTTAATTTTAGGGTTATAGTTAGGTTCAGGGTTAGGGTTAGACATTGTTAGGGGCAGGGTTATCGTTAGGCGTAGTGTAGGGGTCAGGGTTAGGGTTAGGTTCAGGGTTAGGTTTATGGTCAGGCTCACAGTCAGTGTCAGGGTTAGGGTTAGTTTCAGAGTAAGGGTCAGGGTCAGGGATAGGTTTGGTGTCATGTTCAGTGTTATGGTTAGGGTCCAGTTCAGGATTATGGTCATGGTTAGAATAAGGCCTGCTTTATGTTTAGATTCTGGGTTATGATTAGGGTCCTGACTTAGTTTAGCTTTAGGGTTAGAGTTCTGGTCAGGCTCACGGTCTGGGTCAGAGTTAGGTTTATGGTCAGTGTCAGTGAAAGTATTAGGGTCAGGTTTAGGGTCAGGGCCAGGGTTCAGTTTAGGGTCAGGGCCAGGGTTCTGTTTAGGGTCAAAATTCGGATCAGGGTCAAGTTTTGGCAAAGTTCAGGGTAAGGGTCAGGTCAGATTCAGGGATAAATTCAGGGATAGGTTTAAAGTATGGGTTTGGGGTGAGAATTAGAATTAATTTGAGGATTAGGGTTACACTGGTTTAGGGTCAGGGTCTGCATTAGTTTTATGGGTTAGTTGTAGGGTTAGAATCATTGTTATGTTTTGTGTCATGGTCCATATCAGGGTCAGGGTCAGGGTTACCTTTAGGGTTACAGTTAGGGTCAGAATCACAGTCAGCTTCAGGGTTAGTGTTAGGGTCAGTGTAGGGTCACCGTTAGGGTCAGGTTTAGGTTTATGTTCAGGGTCTGGGTCAGGGTCAGGGTGAAGTTCAGAGCCAGTGTCAGGTTTAGGGTCAGGATCTGGTTTTGGTTTAGGGTCCACGTTCAGCTCAAGGACAGGGTTAGTTTTGGGTCAGTGCTATTGTCAGGGTTAGGTTTAGGGTCAGGATCTGGTGAAGGTCTGGGCCGGGGTCCGGTTTATGGTCAGGGTCAGGATTTGGATTGGGGTCAATATACGGTTCAGTTTCAGGATTAGATTTAGGGGAAAGGTTTGGGTTTGGAGTTAGGATTAGGTTTAGAAGTAGGGTTATGGTTCGGTTAGGGTTAGACAGCCTTAAGGTTAGGGTTAGGTTTTGGGTTAGGGTAGGGTTTAGTTTTATGTTTAGCCTCAGCATTAGGTTTAGGATCGTGGTTGGCATTAGATCAGGGATAGGGTTACCTTAAGGATTGCGGTGAGGGTCGGGAACACAGTCACGGTCAGGGTTAGGGTTAGGGTTAGGGTCAGGCGTAGGACTGTGTCAGGCTTAGGGTTAGGCTTAGGGTTAGGGTTAGGGTTAGGGTACGGGTTAGGGTTAGGGTACGGGTTAGGGTACGGGTTAGGGTTAGGGTACGGGTTAGGGTACGGGTTAGGGTTAGGGTACGGGTTAGGGTACGGGTTAGGGTTAGGGTTAGGGTTAGGGTTAGGTTTAGGGTTAGGGTTAGGTTTATCGTCAGGCTCTCAGTCAGAGTCAGGGTCAGCGTTTTCAGTTAGTTTTAGGACCGGGTTAATTTTAGGGTTATAGTTAGGTTCAGGGTTAGGGTTAGACATTGTTAGGGGCAGGGTTATCGTTAGGCGTAGTGTAGGGGTCAGGGTTAGGGTTAGGTTCAGGGTTAGGTTTATGGTCAGGCTCACAGTCAGTGTCAGGGTTAGGGTTAGTTTCAGAGTAAGGGTCAGGGTCAGGGATAGGTTTGGTGTCATGTTCAGTGTTATGGTTAGGGTCCAGTTCAGGATTATGGTCATGGTTAGAATAAGGCCTGCTTTATGTTTAGATTCTGGGTTATGATTAGGGTCCTGACTTAGTTTAGCTTTAGGGTTAGAGTTCTGGTCAGGCTCACGGTCTGGGTCAGAGTTAGGTTTATGGTCAGTGTCAGTGAAAGTATTAGGGTCAGGTTTAGGGTCAGGGCCAGGGTTCAGTTTAGGGTCAGGGCCAGGGTTCTGTTTAGGGTCAAAATTCGGATCAGGGTCAAGTTTTGGCAAAGTTCAGGGTAAGGGTCAGGTCAGATTCAGGGATAAATTCAGGGATAGGTTTAAAGTATGGGTTTGGGGTGAGAATTAGAATTAATTTGAGGATTAGGGTTACACTGGTTTAGGGTCAGGGTCTGCATTAGTTTTATGGGTTAGTTGTAGGGTTAGAATCATTGTTATGTTTTGTGTCATGGTCCATATCAGGGTCAGGGTCAGGGTTACCTTTAGGGTTACAGTTAGGGTCAGAATCACAGTCAGCTTCAGGGTTAGTGTTAGGGTCAGTGTAGGGTCACCATTAGGGTCAGGTTTAGGTTTATGTTCAGGGTCTGGGTCAGGGTCAGGGTGAAGTTCAGAGCCAGTGTCAGGTTTAGGGTCAGGATCTGGTTTTGGTTTAGGGTCCACGTTCAGCTCAAGGACAGGGTTAGTTTTGGGTCAGTGCTATTGTCAGGGTTAGGTTTAGGGTCAGGATCTGGTGAAGGTCTGGGCCGGGGTCCGGTTTATGGTCAGGGTCAGGATTTGGATTGGGGTCAATATACGGTTCAGTTTCAGGATTAGATTTAGGGGAAAGGTTTGGGTTTGGAGTTAGGATTAGGTTTAGAAGTAGGGTTATGGTTCGGTTAGGGTTAGACAGCCTTAAGGTTAGGGTTAGGTTTTGGGTTAGGGTAGGGTTTAGTTTTATGTTTAGCCTCAGCATTAGGTTTAGGATCGTGGTTGGCATTAGATCAGGGATAGGGTTACCTTAAGGATTGCGGTTAGGGTCGGGAACACAGTCACGGTCAGGGTTAGGGTTAGGGTTAGGGTCAGGCTTAGGACTGTGTCAGGCTTAGGGTTAGGGTTAGGGTTAGGGTTAGGCTTAGGTTTAGGGTTAGGGTTAGGGTTAGGGTTAGGGTACGGGTTAGGGTTAGCGTTAGGGTACGGGTTAGGGTTAGGGTACGGGTTAGGGTTAGGGTACGGGTTAGGGTACGGGTTAGGGTTAGGGTACGGGTTAGGGTACGGGTTAGGGTACGGGTTAGGGTTAGGGTTAGGGTTAGGTTTATGGTCAGGCTCACAGTCAGAGTCAGGGTCAGCGTTTTCAGTTAGTTTTAGGACCGGGTTAATTTTAGGGTTATAGTTAGGTTCAGGGTTAGGGTTAGACATTGTTAGGGGCAGGGTTATCGTTAGGCGTAGTGTAGGGGTCAGGGTTAGGGTTAGGTTCAGGGTTAGGTTTATGGTCAGGCTCACAGTCAGTGTCAGGGTTAGGGTTAGTTTCAGAGTAAGGGTCAGGGTCAGGGATAGGTTTGGTGTCATGTTCAGTGTTATGGTTAGGGTCCAGTTCAGGATTATGGTCATGGTTAGAATAAGGCCTGCTTTATGTTTAGATTCTGGGTTATGATTAGGGTCCTGACTTAGTTTAGCTTTAGGGTTAGAGTTCTGGTCAGGCTCACGGTCTGGGTCAGAGTTAGGTTTATGGTCAGTGTCAGTGAAAGTATTAGGGTCAGGTTTAGGGTCAGGGCCAGGGTTCAGTTTAGGGTCAGGGCCAGGGTTCTGTTTAGGGTCAAAATTCGGATCAGGGTCAAGTTTTGGCAAAGTTCAGGGTAAGGGTCAGGTCAGATTCAGGGATAAATTCAGGGATAGGTTTAAAGTATGGGTTTGGGGTGAGAATTAGAATTAATTTGAGGATTAGGGTTACACTGGTTTAGGGTCAGGGTCTGCATTAGTTTTATGGGTTAGTTGTAGGGTTAGAATCATTGTTATGTTTTGTGTCATGGTCCATATCAGGGTCAGGGTCAGGGTTACCTTTAGGGTTACAGTTAGGGTCAGAATCACAGTCAGCTTCAGGGTTAGTGTTAGGGTCAGTGTAGGGTCACCGTTAGGGTCAGGTTTAGGTTTATGTTCAGGGTCTGGGTCAGGGTCAGGGTGAAGTTCAGAGCCAGTGTCAGGTTTAGGGTCAGGATCTGGTTTTGGTTTAGGGTCCACGTTCAGCTCAAGGACAGGGTTAGTTTTGGGTCAGTGCTATTGTCAGGGTTAGGTTTAGGGTCAGGATCTGGTGAAGGTCTGGGCCGGGGTCCGGTTTATGGTCAGGGTCAGGATTTGGATTGGGGTCAATATACGGTTCAGTTTCAGGATTAGATTTAGGGGAAAGGTTTGGGTTTGGAGTTAGGATTAGGTTTAGAAGTAGGGTTATGGTTCGGTTAGGGTTAGACAGCCTTAAGGTTAGGGTTAGGTTTTGGGTTAGGGTAGGGTTTAGTTTTATGTTTAGCCTCAGCATTAGGTTTAGGATCGTGGTTGGCATTAGATCAGGGATAGGGTTACCTTAAGGATTGCGGTTAGGGTCGGGAACACAGTCACGGTCAGGGTTAGGGTTAGGGTTAGGGTCAGGCTTAGGACTGTGTCAGGCTTAGGGTTAGGGTTAGGGTCCGGGTTAGGGTTAGGGTTAGGGTACGGGTTAGGGTTAGGGTACGGGTTAGGGTTAGGGTTAGGGTACGGGTTAGGGTTAGGGTACGGGTTAGGGTTAGGGTACGGGTTAGGGTACGGGTTAGGGTTAGGGTACGGGTTAGGGTACGGGTTAGGGTACGGGTTAGGGTTAGGGTTAGGGTTAGGTTTATGGTCAGGCTCACAGTCAGAGTCAGGGTCAGCGTTTTCAGTTAGTTTTAGGACCGGGTTAATTTTAGGGTTATAGTTAGGTTCAGGGTTAGGGTTAGACATTGTTAGGGGCAGGGTTATCGTTAGGCGTAGTGTAGGGGTCAGGGTTAGGGTTAGGTTCAGGGTTAGGTTTATGGTCAGGCTCACAGTCAGTGTCAGGGTTAGGGTTAGTTTCAGAGTAAGGGTCAGGGTCAGGGATAGGTTTGGTGTCATGTTCAGTGTTATGGTTAGGGTCCAGTTCAGGATTATGGTCATGGTTAGAATAAGGCCTGCTTTATGTTTAGATTCTGGGTTATGATTAGGGTCCTGACTTAGTTTAGCTTTAGGGTTAGAGTTCTGGTCAGGCTCACGGTCTGGGTCAGAGTTAGGTTTATGGTCAGTGTCAGTGAAAGTATTAGGGTCAGGTTTAGGGTCAGGGCCAGGGTTCAGTTTAGGGTCAGGGCCAGGGTTCTGTTTAGGGTCAAAATTCGGATCAGGGTCAAGTTTTGGCAAAGTTCAGGGTAAGGGTCAGGTCAGATTCAGGGATAAATTCAGGGATAGGTTTAAAGTATGGGTTTGGGGTGAGAATTAGAATTAATTTGAGGATTAGGGTTACACTGGTTTAGGGTCAGGGTCTGCATTAGTTTTATGGGTTAGTTGTAGGGTTAGAATCATTGTTATGTTTTGTGTCATGGTCCATATCAGGGTCAGGGTCAGGGTTACCTTTAGGGTTACAGTTAGGGTCAGAATCACAGTCAGCTTCAGGGTTAGTGTTAGGGTCAGTGTAGGGTCACCATTAGGGTCAGGTTTAGGTTTATGTTCAGGGTCTGGGTCAGGGTCAGGGTGAAGTTCAGAGCCAGTGTCAGGTTTAGGGTCAGGATCTGGTTTTGGTTTAGGGTCCACGTTCAGCTCAAGGACAGGGTTAGTTTTGGGTCAGTGCTATTGTCAGGGTTAGGTTTAGGGTCAGGATCTGGTGAAGGTCTGGGCCGGGGTCCGGTTTATGGTCAGGGTCAGGATTTGGATTGGGGTCAATATACGGTTCAGTTTCAGGATTAGATTTAGGGGAAAGGTTTGGGTTTGGAGTTAGGATTAGGTTTAGAAGTAGGGTTATGGTTCGGTTAGGGTTAGACAGCCTTAAGGTTAGGGTTAGGTTTTGGGTTAGGGTAGGGTTTAGTTTTATGTTTAGCCTCAGCATTAGGTTTAGGATCGTGGTTGGCATTAGATCAGGGATAGGGTTACCTTAAGGATTGCGGTTAGGGTCGGGAACACAGTCACGGTCAGGGTTAGGGTTAGGGTTAGGGTCAGGCTTAGGACTGTGTCAGGATTAGGGTTAGGGTTAGGGTTAGGGTTAGGGTCCGGGTTAGGGTTAGGGTTAGGGTACGGGTTAGGGTAAGGGTACGGGTTAGGGTTAGGGTTAGGGTACGGGTTAGGGTTAGGGTACGGGTTAGGGTTAGGGTACGGGTTAGGGTACGGGTTAGGGTTAGGGTACGGGTTAGGGTACGGGTTAGGGTACGGGTTAGGGTTAGGGTTAGGGTTAGGGTTAGGTTTATGGTCAGGCTCACAGTCAGAGTCAGGGTCAGCGTTTTCAGTTAGTTTTAGGACCGGGTTAATTTTAGGGTTATAGTTAGGTTCAGGGTTAGGGTTAGACATTGTTAGGGGCAGGGTTATCGTTAGGCGTAGTGTAGGGGTCAGGGTTAGGGTTAGGTTCAGGGTTAGGTTTATGGTCAGGCTCACAGTCAGTGTCAGGGTTAGGGTTAGTTTCAGAGTAAGGGTCAGGGTCAGGGATAGGTTTGGTGTCATGTTCAGTGTTATGGTTAGGGTCCAGTTCAGGATTATGGTCATGGTTAGAATAAGGCCTGCTTTATGTTTAGATTCTGGGTTATGATTAGGGTCCTGACTTAGTTTAGCTTTAGGGTTAGAGTTCTGGTCAGGCTCACGGTCTGGGTCAGAGTTAGGTTTATGGTCAGTGTCAGTGAAAGTATTAGGGTCAGGTTTAGGGTCAGGGCCAGGGTTCAGTTTAGGGTCAGGGCCAGGGTTCTGTTTAGGGTCAAAATTCGGATCAGGGTCAAGTTTTGGCAAAGTTCAGGGTAAGGGTCAGGTCAGATTCAGGGATAAATTCAGGGATAGGTTTAAAGTATGGGTTTGGGGTGAGAATTAGAATTAATTTGAGGATTAGGGTTACACTGGTTTAGGGTCAGGGTCTGCATTAGTTTTATGGGTTAGTTGTAGGGTTAGAATCATTGTTATGTTTTGTGTCATGGTCCATATCAGGGTCAGGGTCAGGGTTACCTTTAGGGTTACAGTTAGGGTCAGAATCACAGTCAGCTTCAGGGTTAGTGTTAGGGTCAGTGTAGGGTCACCGTTAGGGTCAGGTTTAGGTTTATGTTCAGGGTCTGGGTCAGGGTCAGGGTGAAGTTCAGAGCCAGTGTCAGGTTTAGGGTCAGGATCTGGTTTTGGTTTAGGGTCCACGTTCAGCTCAAGGACAGGGTTAGTTTTGGGTCAGTGCTATTGTCAGGGTTAGGTTTAGGGTCAGGATCTGGTGAAGGTCTGGGCCGGGGTCCGGTTTATGGTCAGGGTCAGGATTTGGATTGGGGTCAATATACGGTTCAGTTTCAGGATTAGATTTAGGGGAAAGGTTTGGGTTTGGAGTTAGGATTAGGTTTAGAAGTAGGGTTATGGTTCGGTTAGGGTTAGACAGCCTTAAGGTTAGGGTTAGGTTTTGGGTTAGGGTAGGGTTTAGTTTTATGTTTAGCCTCAGCATTAGGTTTAGGATCGTGTTTGGCATTAGATCAGGGATAGGGTTACCTTAAGGATTGCGGTGAGGGTCGGGAACACAGTCACGGTCAGGGTTAGGGTTAGGGTTAGGGTCAGGCTTAGGACTGTGTCAGGCTTAGGGTTAGGCTTAGGGTTAGGGTTAGGGTTAGGGTTAGGGTACGGGTTAGGGTTAGGGTACGGGTTAGGGTACGGGTTAGGGTTAGGGTACGGGTTAGGGTACGGGTTAGGGTTAGGGTACGGGTTAGGGTACGGGTTAGGGTTAGGGTTAGGGTTAGGTTTAGGGTTAGGGTTAGGTTTATCGTCAGGCTCTCAGTCAGAGTCAGGGTCAGCGTTTTCAGTTAGTTTTAGGACCGGGTTAATTTTAGGGTTATAGTTAGGTTCAGGGTTAGGGTTAGACATTGTTAGGGGCAGGGTTATCGTTAGGCGTAGTGTAGGGGTCAGGGTTAGGGTTAGGTTCAGGGTTAGGTTTATGGTCAGGCTCACAGTCAGTGTCAGGGTTAGGGTTAGTTTCAGAGTAAGGGTCAGGGTCAGGGATAGGTTTGGTGTCATGTTCAGTGTTATGGTTAGGGTCCAGTTCAGGATTATGGTCATGGTTAGAATAAGGCCTGCTTTATGTTTAGATTCTGGGTTATGATTAGGGTCCTGACTTAGTTTAGCTTTAGGGTTAGAGTTCTGGTCAGGCTCACGGTCTGGGTCAGAGTTAGGTTTATGGTCAGTGTCAGTGAAAGTATTAGGGTCAGGTTTAGGGTCAGGGCCAGGGTTCAGTTTAGGGTCAGGGCCAGGGTTCTGTTTAGGGTCAAAATTCGGATCAGGGTCAAGTTTTGGCAAAGTTCAGGGTAAGGGTCAGGTCAGATTCAGGGATAAATTCAGGGATAGGTTTAAAGTATGGGTTTGGGGTGAGAATTAGAATTAATTTGAGGATTAGGGTTACACTGGTTTAGGGTCAGGGTCTGCATTAGTTTTATGGGTTAGTTGTAGGGTTAGAATCATTGTTATGTTTTGTGTCATGGTCCATATCAGGGTCAGGGTCAGGGTTACCTTTAGGGTTACAGTTAGGGTCAGAATCACAGTCAGCTTCAGGGTTAGTGTTAGGGTCAGTGTAGGGTCACCGTTAGGGTCAGGTTTAGGTTTATGTTCAGGGTCTGGGTCAGGGTCAGGGTGAAGTTCAGAGCCAGTGTCAGGTTTAGGGTCAGGATCTGGTTTTGGTTTAGGGTCCACGTTCAGCTCAAGGACAGGGTTAGTTTTGGGTCAGTGCTATTGTCAGGGTTAGGTTTAGGGTCAGGATCTGGTGAAGGTCTGGGCCGGGGTCCGGTTTATGGTCAGGGTCAGGATTTGGATTGGGGTCAATATACGGTTCAGTTTCAGGATTAGATTTAGGGGAAAGGTTTGGGTTTGGAGTTAGGATTAGGTTTAGAAGTAGGGTTATGGTTCGGTTAGGGTTAGACAGCCTTAAGGTTAGGGTTAGGTTTTGGGTTAGGGTAGGGTTTAGTTTTATGTTTAGCCTCAGCATTAGGTTTAGGATCGTGGTTGGCATTAGATCAGGGATAGGGTTACCTTAAGGATTGCGGTTAGGGTCGGGAACACAGTCACGGTCAGGGTTAGGGTTAGGGTTAGGGTCAGGCTTAGGACTGTGTCAGGCTTAGGGTTAGGGTTAGGGTTAGGGTTAGGCTTAGGTTTAGGGTTAGGGTTAGGGTTAGGGTTAGGGTACGGGTTAGGGTTAGAGTTAGGGTACGGGTTAGGGTTAGGGTACGGGTTAGGGTTAGGGTACGGGTTAGGGTACGGGTTAGGGTACGGGTTAGGGTTAGGGTTAGGGTTAGGTTTATGGTCAGGCTCACAGTCAGAGTCAGGGTCAGCGTTTTCAGTTAGTTTTAGGACCGGGTTAATTTTAGGGTTATAGTTAGGTTCAGGGTTAGGGTTAGACATTGTTAGGGGCAGGGTTATCGTTAGGCGTAGTGTAGGGGTCAGGGTTAGGGTTAGGTTCAGGGTTAGGTTTATGGTCAGGCTCACAGTCAGTGTCAGGGTTAGGGTTAGTTTCAGAGTAAGGGTCAGGGTCAGGGATAGGTTTGGTGTCATGTTCAGTGTTATGGTTAGGGTCCAGTTCAGGATTATGGTCATGGTTAGAATAAGGCCTGCTTTATGTTTAGATTCTGGGTTATGATTAGGGTCCTGACTTAGTTTAGCTTTAGGGTTAGAGTTCTGGTCAGGCTCACGGTCTGGGTCAGAGTTAGGTTTATGGTCAGTGTCAGTGAAAGTATTAGGGTCAGGTTTAGGGTCAGGGCCAGGGTTCAGTTTAGGGTCAGGGCCAGGGTTCTGTTTAGGGTCAAAATTCGGATCAGGGTCAAGTTTTGGCAAAGTTCAGGGTAAGGGTCAGGTCAGATTCAGGGATAAATTCAGGGATAGGTTTAAAGTATGGGTTTGGGGTGAGAATTAGAATTAATTTGAGGATTAGGGTTACACTGGTTTAGGGTCAGGGTCTGCATTAGTTTTATGGGTTAGTTGTAGGGTTAGAATCATTGTTATGTTTTGTGTCATGGTCCATATCAGGGTCAGGGTCAGGGTTACCTTTAGGGTTACAGTTAGGGTCAGAATCACAGTCAGCTTCAGGGTTAGTGTTAGGGTCAGTGTAGGGTCACCGTTAGGGTCAGGTTTAGGTTTATGTTCAGGGTCTGGGTCAGGGTCAGGGTGAAGTTCAGAGCCAGTGTCAGGTTTAGGGTCAGGATCTGGTTTTGGTTTAGGGTCCACGTTCAGCTCAAGGACAGGGTTAGTTTTGGGTCAGTGCTATTGTCAGGGTTAGGTTTAGGGTCAGGATCTGGTGAAGGTCTGGGCCGGGGTCCGGTTTATGGTCAGGGTCAGGATTTGGATTGGGGTCAATATACGGTTCAGTTTCAGGATTAGATTTAGGGGAAAGGTTTGGGTTTGGAGTTAGGATTAGGTTTAGAAGTAGGGTTATGGTTCGGTTAGGGTTAGACAGCCTTAAGGTTAGGGTTAGGTTTTGGGTTAGGGTAGGGTTTAGTTTTATGTTTAGCCTCAGCATTAGGTTTAGGATCGTGGTTGGCATTAGATCAGGGATAGGGTTACCTTAAGGATTGCGGTTAGGGTCGGGAACACAGTCACGGTCAGGGTTAGGGTTAGGGTTAGGGTCAGGCTTAGGACTGTGTCAGGCTTAGGGTTAGGGTTAGGGTCCGGGTTAGGGTTAGGGTTAGGGTACGGGTTAGGGTTAGGGTACGGGTTAGGGTTAGGGTTAGGGTACGGGTTAGGGTTAGGGTACGGGTTAGGGTTAGGGTACGGGTTAGGGTACGGGTTAGGGTTAGGGTACGGGTTAGGGTACGGGTTAGGGTTAGGGTTAGGGTTAGGTTTATGGTCAGGCTCACAGTCAGAGTCAGGGTCAGCGTTTTCAGTTAGTTTTAGGACCGGGTTAATTTTAGGGTTATAGTTAGGTTCAGGGTTAGGGTTAGACATTGTTAGGGGCAGGGTTATCGTTAGGCGTAGTGTAGGGGTCAGGGTTAGGGTTAGGTTCAGGGTTAGGTTTATGGTCAGGCTCACAGTCAGTGTCAGGGTTAGGGTTAGTTTCAGAGTAAGGGTCAGGGTCAGGGATAGGTTTGGTGTCATGTTCAGTGTTATGGTTAGGGTCCAGTTCAGGATTATGGTCATGGTTAGAATAAGGCCTGCTTTATGTTTAGATTCTGGGTTATGATTAGGGTCCTGACTTAGTTTAGCTTTAGGGTTAGAGTTCTGGTCAGGCTCACGGTCTGGGTCAGAGTTAGGTTTATGGTCAGTGTCAGTGAAAGTATTAGGGTCAGGTTTAGGGTCAGGGCCAGGGTTCAGTTTAGGGTCAGGGCCAGGGTTCTGTTTAGGGTCAAAATTCGGATCAGGGTCAAGTTTTGGCAAAGTTCAGGGTAAGGGTCAGGTCAGATTCAGGGATAAATTCAGGGATAGGTTTAAAGTATGGGTTTGGGGTGAGAATTAGAATTAATTTGAGGATTAGGGTTACACTGGTTTAGGGTCAGGGTCTGCATTAGTTTTATGGGTTAGTTGTAGGGTTAGAATCATTGTTATGTTTTGTGTCATGGTCCATATCAGGGTCAGGGTCAGGGTTACCTTTAGGGTTACAGTTAGGGTCAGAATCACAGTCAGCTTCAGGGTTAGTGTTAGGGTCAGTGTAGGGTCACCGTTAGGGTCAGGTTTAGGTTTATGTTCAGGGTCTGGGTCAGGGTCAGGGTGAAGTTCAGAGCCAGTGTCAGGTTTAGGGTCAGGATCTGGTTTTGGTTTAGGGTCCACGTTCAGCTCAAGGACAGGGTTAGTTTTGGGTCAGTGCTATTGTCAGGGTTAGGTTTAGGGTCAGGATCTGGTGAAGGTCTGGGCCGGGGTCCGGTTTATGGTCAGGGTCAGGATTTGGATTGGGGTCAATATACGGTTCAGTTTCAGGATTAGATTTAGGGGAAAGGTTTGGGTTTGGAGTTAGGATTAGGTTTAGAAGTAGGGTTATGGTTCGGTTAGGGTTAGACAGCCTTAAGGTTAGGGTTAGGTTTTGGGTTAGGGTAGGGTTTAGTTTTATGTTTAGCCTCAGCATTAGGTTTAGGATCGTGGTTGGCATTAGATCAGGGATAGGGTTACCTTAAGGATTGCGGTTAGGGTCGGGAACACAGTCACGGTCAGGGTTAGGGTTAGGGTTAGGGTCAGGCTTAGGACTGTGTCAGGCTTAGGGTTAGGGTTAGGGTTAGGGTTAGGCTTAGGTTTAGGGTTAGGGTTAGGGTTAGGGTTAGGGTACGGGTTAGGGTTAGGGTTAGGGTACGGGTTAGGGTTAGGGTACGGGTTAGGGTTAGGGTACGGGTTAGGGTACGGGTTAGGGTTAGGGTACGGGTTAGGGTACGGGTTAGGGTTAGGGTACGAGTTAGGGTACGGGTTAGGGTACGGGTTAGGGTTAGGGTTAGGGTTAGGTTTATGGTCAGGCTCACAGTCAGAGTCAGGGTCAGCGTTTTCAGTTAGTTTTAGGACCGGGTTAATTTTAGGGTTATAGTTAGGTTCAGGGTTAGGGTTAGACATTGTTAGGGGCAGGGTTATCGTTAGGCGCAGTGTAGGGGTCAGGGTTAGGGTTAGGTTCAGGGTTAGGTTTATGGTCAGGCTCACAGTCAGTGTCAGGGTTAGGGTTAGTTTCAGAGTAAGGGTCAGGGTCAGGGATAGGTTTGGTGTCATGTTCAGTGTTATGGTTAGGGTCCAGTTCAGGATTATGGTCATGGTTAGAATAAGGCCTGCTTTATGTTTAGATTCTGGGTTATGATTAGGGTCCTGACTTAGTTTAGCTTTAGGGTTAGAGTTCTGGTCAGGCTCACGGTCTGGGTCAGAGTTAGGTTTATGGTCAGTGTCAGTGAAAGTATTAGGGTCAGGTTTAGGGTCAGGGCCAGGGTTCAGTTTAGGGTCAGGGCCAGGGTTCTGTTTAGGGTCAAAATTCGGATCAGGGTCAAGTTTTGGCAAAGTTCAGGGTAAGGGTCAGGTCAGATTCAGGGATAAATTCAGGGATAGGTTTAAAGTATGGGTTTGGGGTGAGAATTAGAATTAATTTGAGGATTAGGGTTACACTGGTTTAGGGTCAGGGTCTGCATTAGTTTTATGGGTTAGTTGTAGGGTTAGAATCATTGTTATGTTTTGTGTCATGGTCCATATCAGGGTCAGGGTCAGGGTTACCTTTAGGGTTACAGTTAGGGTCAGAATCACAGTCAGCTTCAGGGTTAGTGTTAGGGTCAGTGTAGGGTCACCGTTAGGGTCAGGTTTAGGTTTATGTTCAGGGTCTGGGTCAGGGTCAGGGTGAAGTTCAGAGCCAGTGTCAGGTTTAGGGTCAGGATCTGGTTTTGGTTTAGGGTCCACGTTCAGCTCAAGGACAGGGTTAGTTTTGGGTCAGTGCTATTGTCAGGGTTAGGTTTAGGGTCAGGATCTGGTGAAGGTCTGGGCCGGGGTCCGGTTTATGGTCAGGGTCAGGATTTGGATTGGGGTCAATATACGGTTCAGTTTCAGGATTAGATTTAGGGGAAAGGTTTGGGTTTGGAGTTAGGATTAGGTTTAGAAGTAGGGTTATGGTTCGGTTAGGGTTAGACAGCCTTAAGGTTAGGGTTAGGTTTTGGGTTAGGGTAGGGTTTAGTTTTATGTTTAGCCTCAGCATTAGGTTTAGGATCGTGGTTGGCATTAGATCAGGGATAGGGTTACCTTAAGGATTGCGGTTAGGGTCGGGAACACAGTCACGGTCAGGGTTAGGGTTAGGGTTAGGGTCAGGCTTAGGACTGTGTCAGGCTTAGGGTTAGGGTTAGGGTCCGGGTTAGGGTTAGGGTTAGGGTACGGGTTAGGGTTAGGGTACGGGTTAGGGTTAGGGTACGGGTTAGGGTTAGGGTACGGGTTAGGGTTAGGGTACGGGTTAGGGTACGGGTTAGGGTTAGGGTACGGGTTAGGGTACGGGTTAGGGTTAGGGTTAGGGTTAGGTTTATGGTCAGGCTCACAGTCAGAGTCAGGGTCAGCGTTTTCAGTTAGTTTTAGGACCGGGTTAATTTTAGGGTTATAGTTAGGTTCAGGGTTAGGGTTAGACATTGTTAGGGGCAGGGTTATCGTTAGGCGTAGTGTAGGGGTCAGGGTTAGGGTTAGGTTCAGGGTTAGGTTTATGGTCAGGCTCACAGTCAGTGTCAGGGTTAGGGTTAGTTTCAGAGTAAGGGTCAGGGTCAGGGATAGGTTTGGTGTCATGTTCAGTGTTATGGTTAGGGTCCAGTTCAGGATTATGGTCATGGTTAGAATAAGGCCTGCTTTATGTTTAGATTCTGGGTTATGATTAGGGTCCTGACTTAGTTTAGCTTTAGGGTTAGAGTTCTGGTCAGGCTCACGGTCTGGGTCAGAGTTAGGTTTATGGTCAGTGTCAGTGAAAGTATTAGGGTCAGGTTTAGGGTCAGGGCCAGGGTTCAGTTTAGGGTCAGGGCCAGGGTTCTGTTTAGGGTCAAAATTCGGATCAGGGTCAAGTTTTGGCAAAGTTCAGGGTAAGGGTCAGGTCAGATTCAGGGATAAATTCAGGGATAGGTTTAAAGTATGGGTTTGGGGTGAGAATTAGAATTAATTTGAGGATTAGGGTTACACTGGTTTAGGGTCAGGGTCTGCATTAGTTTTATGGGTTAGTTGTAGGGTTAGAATCATTGTTATGTTTTGTGTCATGGTCCATATCAGGGTCAGGGTCAGGGTTACCTTTAGGGTTACAGTTAGGGTCAGAATCACAGTCAGCTTCAGGGTTAGTGTTAGGGTCAGTGTAGGGTCACCGTTAGGGTCAGGTTTAGGTTTATGTTCAGGGTCTGGGTCAGGGTCAGGGTGAAGTTCAGAGCCAGTGTCAGGTTTAGGGTCAGGATCTGGTTTTGGTTTAGGGTCCACGTTCAGCTCAAGGACAGGGTTAGTTTTGGGTCAGTGCTATTGTCAGGGTTAGGTTTAGGGTCAGGATCTGGTGAAGGTCTGGGCCGGGGTCCGGTTTATGGTCAGGGTCAGGATTTGGATTGGGGTCAATATACGGTTCAGTTTCAGGATTAGATTTAGGGGAAAGGTTTGGGTTTGGAGTTAGGATTAGGTTTAGAAGTAGGGTTATGGTTCGGTTAGGGTTAGACAGCCTTAAGGTTAGGGTTAGGTTTTGGGTTAGGGTAGGGTTTAGTTTTATGTTTAGCCTCAGCATTAGGTTTAGGATCGTGGTTGGCATTAGATCAGGGATAGGGTTACCTTAAGGATTGCGGTTAGGGTCGGGAACACAGTCACGGTCAGGGTTAGGGTTAGGGTTAGGGTCAGGCTTAGGACTGTGTCAGGCTTAGGGTTAGGGTTAGGGTTAGGGTTAGGCTTAGGGTTAGGGTTAGGGTTAGTGTTAGGGTTAGGGTACAGGTTAGGGTTAGGGTACGGGTTAGGGTTAGGGTACGGGTTAGGGTTAGGGTACGGGTTAGGGTACGGGTTAGGGTTAGGGTACGGGTTAGGGTACGGGTTAGGGTTAGGGTTAGGGTTAGGTTTATGGTCAGGCTCACAGTCAGAGTCAGGGTCAGCGTTTTCAGTTAGTTTTAGGACCGGGTTAATTTTAGGGTTATAGTTAGGTTCAGGGTTAGGGTTAGACATTGTTAGGGGCAGGGTTATCGTTAGGCGTAGTGTAGGGGTCAGGGTTAGGGTTAGGTTCAGGGTTAGGTTTATGGTCAGGCTCACAGTCAGTGTCAGGGTTAGGGTTAGTTTCATAGTAAGGGTCAGGGTCAGGGATAGGTTTGGTGTCATGTTCAGTGTTATGGTTAGGGTCCAGTTCAGGATTATGGTCATGGTTAGAATAAGGCCTGCTTTATGTTTAGATTCTGGGTTATGATTAGGGTCCTGACTTAGTTTAGCTTTAGGGTTAGAGTTCTGGTCAGGCTCACGGTCTGGGTCAGAGTTAGGTTTATGGTCAGTGTCAGTGAAAGTATTAGGGTCAGGTTTAGGGTCAGGGCCAGGGTTCAGTTTAGGGTCAGGGCCAGGGTTCTGTTTAGGGTCAAAATTCGGATCAGGGTCAAGTTTTGGCAAAGTTCAGGGTAAGGGTCAGGTCAGATTCAGGGATAAATTCAGGGATAGGTTTAAAGTATGGGTTTGGGGTGAGAATTAGAATTAATTTGAGGATTAGGGTTACACTGGTTTAGGGTCAGGGTCTGCATTAGTTTTATGGGTTAGTTGTAGGGTTAGAATCATTGTTATGTTTTGTGTCATGGTCCATATCAGGGTCAGGGTCAGGGTTACCTTTAGGGTTACAGTTAGGGTCAGAATCACAGTCAGCTTCAGGGTTAGTGTTAGGGTCAGTGTAGGGTCACCGTTAGGGTCAGGTTTAGGTTTATGTTCAGGGTCTGGGTCAGGGTCAGGGTGAAGTTCAGAGCCAGTGTCAGGTTTAGGGTCAGGATCTGGTTTTGGTTTAGGGTCCACGCTCAGCTCAAGGACAGGGTTAGTTTTGGGTCAGTGCTATTGTCAGGGTTAGGTTTAGGGTCAGGATCTGGTGAAGGTCTGGGCCGGGGTCCGGTTTATGGTCAGGGTCAGGATTTGGATTGGGGTCAATATACGGTTCAGTTTCAGGATTAGATTTAGGGGAAAGGTTTGGGTTTGGAGTTAGGATTAGGTTTAGAAGTAGGGTTATGGTTCGGTTAGGGTTAGACAGCCTTAAGGTTAGGGTTAGGTTTTGGGTTAGGGTAGGGTTTAGTTTTATGTTTAGCCTCAGCATTAGGTTTAGGATCGTGGTTGGCATTAGATCAGGGATAGGGTTACCTTAAGGATTGCGGTTAGGGTCGGGAACACAGTCACGGTCAGGGTTAGGGTTAGGGTTAGGGTCAGGCTTAGGACTGTGTCAGGCTTAGGGTTAGGCTTAGGGTTAGGGTACGGGTTAGGGTTAGGGTTAGGGTACGGGTTAGGGTTAGGGTTAGGGTTAGGGTTAGGTTTAGAGTTAGGGTTAGGTTTATGGTCAGGCTCTCAGTCAGAGTCAGGGTCAGCGTTTTCAGTTAGTTTTAGGACCGGGTTAATTTTAGGGTTATAGTTAGGTTCAGGGTTAGGGTTAGACATTGTTAGGGGCAGGGTTATCGTTAGGCGTAGTGTAGGGGTCAGGGTTAGGGTTAGGTTCAGGGTTAGGTTTATGGTCAGGCTCACAGTCAGTGTCAGGGTTAGGGTTAGTTTCAGAGTAAGGGTCAGGGTCAGGGATAGGTTTGGTGTCATGTTCAGTGTTATGGTTAGGGTCCAGTTCAGGATTATGGTCATGGTTAGAATAAGGCCTGCTTTATGTTTAGATTCTGGGTTATGATTAGGGTCCTGACTTAGTTTAGCTTTAGGGTTAGAGTTCTGGTCAGGCTCACGGTCTGGGTCAGAGTTAGGTTTATGGTCAGTGTCAGTGAAAGTATTAGGGTCAGGTTTAGGGTCAGGGCCAGGGTTCAGTTTAGGGTCAGGGCCAGGGTTCTGTTTAGGGTCAAAATTCGGATCAGGGTCAAGTTTTGGCAAAGTTCAGGGTAAGGGTCAGGTCAGATTCAGGGATAAATTCAGGGATAGGTTTAAAGTATGGGTTTGGGGTGAGAATTAGAATTAATTTGAGGATTAGGGTTACACTGGTTTAGGGTCAGGGTCTGCATTAGTTTTATGGGTTAGTTGTAGGGTTAGAATCATTGTTATGTTTTGTGTCATGGTCCATATCAGGGTCAGGGTCAGGGTTACCTTTAGGGTTACAGTTAGGGTCAGAATCACAGTCAGCTTCAGGGTTAGTGTTAGGGTCAGTGTAGGGTCACCGTTAGGGTCAGGTTTAGGTTTATGTTCAGGGTCTGGGTCAGGGTCAGGGTGAAGTTCAGAGCCAGTGTCAGGTTTAGGGTCAGGATCTGGTTTTGGTTTAGGGTCCACGTTCAGCTCAAGGACAGGGTTAGTTTTGGGTCAGTGCTATTGTCAGGGTTAGGTTTAGGGTCAGGATCTGGTGAAGGTCTGGGCCGGGGTCCGGTTTATGGTCAGGGTCAGGATTTGGATTGGGGTCAATATACGGTTCAGTTTCAGGATTAGATTTAGGGGAAAGGTTTGGGTTTGGAGTTAGGATTAGGTTTAGAAGTAGGGTTATGGTTCGGTTAGGGTTAGACAGCCTTAAGGTTAGGGTTAGGTTTTGGGTTAGGGTAGGGTTTAGTTTTATGTTTAGCCTCAGCATTAGGTTTAGGATCGTGGTTGGCATTAGATCAGGGATAGGGTTACCTTAAGGATTGCGGTTAGGGTCGGGAACACAGTCACGGTCAGGGTTAGGGTTAGGGTTAGGGTCAGGCTTAGGACTGTGTCAGGATTAGGGTTAGGGTTAGGGTTAGGGTTAGGGTCCGGGTTAGGGTTAGGGTTAGGGTACGGGTTAGGGTTAGGGTACGGGTTAGGGTTAGGGTTAGGGTACGGGTTAGGGTTAGGGTACGGGTTAGGGTTAGGGTACGGGTTAGGGTACGGGTTAGGGTACGGGTTAGGGTACGGGTTAGGGTACGGGTTAGGGTTAGGGTTAGGGTTAGGTTTATGGTCAGGCTCACAGTCAGAGTCAGGGTCAGCGTTTTCAGTTAGTTTTAGGACCGGGTTAATTTTAGGGTTATAGTTAGGTTCAGGGTTAGGGTTAGACATTGTTACGGGCAGGGTTATCGTTAGGCGTAGTGTAGGGGTCAGGGTTAGGGTTAGGTTCAGGGTTAGGTTTATGGTCAGGCTCACAGTCAGTGTCAGGGTTAGGGTTAGTTTCAGAGTAAGGGTCAGGGTCAGGGATAGGTTTGGTGTCATGTTCAGTGTTATGGTTAGGGTCCAGTTCAGGATTATGGTCATGGTTAGAATAAGGCCTGCTTTATGTTTAGATTCTGGGTTATGATTAGGGTCCTGACTTAGTTTAGCTTTAGGGTTAGAGTTCTGGTCAGGCTCACGGTCTGGGTCAGAGTTAGGTTTATGGTCAGTGTCAGTGAAAGTATTAGGGTCAGGTTTAGGGTCAGGGCCAGGGTTCTGTTTAGGGTCAAAATTCGGATCAGGGTCAAGTTTTGGCAAAGTTCAGGGTAAGGGTCAGGTCAGATTCAGGGATAAATTCAGGGATAGGTTTAAAGTATGGGTTTGGGGTGAGAATTAGAATTAATTTGAGGATTAGGGTTACACTGGTTTAGGGTCAGGGTCTGCATTAGTTTTATGGGTTAGTTGTAGGGTTAGAATCATTGTTATGTTTTGTGTCATGGTCCATATCAGGGTCAGGGTCAGGGTTACCTTTAGGGTTACAGTTAGGGTCAGAATCACAGTCAGCTTCAGGGTTAGTGTTAGGGTCAGTGTAGGGTCACCGTTAGGGTCAGGTTTAGGTTTATGTTCAGGGTCTGGGTCAGGGTCAGGGTGAAGTTCAGAGCCAGTGTCAGGTTTAGGGTCAGGATCTGGTTTTGGTTTAGGGTCCACGTTCAGCTCAAGGACAGGGTTAGTTTTGGGTCAGTGCTATTGTCAGGGTTAGGTTTAGGGTCAGGATCTGGTGAAGGTCTGGGCCGGGGTCCGGTTTATGGTCAGGGTCAGGATTTGGATTGGGGTCAATATACGGTTCAGTTTCAGGATTAGATTTAGGGGAAAGGTTTGGGTTTGGAGTTAGGATTAGGTTTAGAAGTAGGGTTATGGTTCGGTTAGGGTTAGACAGCCTTAAGGTTAGGGTTAGGTTTTGGGTTAGGGTAGGGTTTAGTTTTATGTTTAGCCTCAGCATTAGGTTTAGGATCGTGGTTGGCATTAGATCAGGGATAGGGTTACCTTAAGGATTGCGGTTAGGGTCGGGAACACAGTCACGGTCAGGGTTAGGGTTAGGGTTAGGGTCAGGCTTAGGACTGTGTCAGGCTTAGGGTTAGGGTTAGGGTTAGGCTTAGGCTTAGGGTTAGGGTTAGGGTTAGTGTTAGGGTTAGGGTACAGGTTAGGGTTAGGGTACGGGTTAGGGTTAGGGTACGGGTTAGGGTTAGGGTACGGGTTAGGGTACGGGTTAGGGTTAGGGTACGGGTTAGGGTACGGGTTAGGGTACGGGTTAGGGTTAGGGTTAGGGTTAGGTTTATGGTCAGGCTCACAGTCAGAGTCAGGGTCAGCGTTTTCAGTTAGTTTTAGGACCGGGTTAATTTTAGGGTTATAGTTAGGTTCAGGGTTAGGGTTAGACATTGTTAGGGGCAGGGTTATCGTTAGGCGTAGTGTAGGGGTCAGGGTTAGGGTTAGGTTCAGGGTTAGGTTTATGGTCAGGCTCACAGTCAGTGTCAGGGTTAGGGTTAGTTTCAGAGTAAGGGTCAGGGTCAGGGATAGGTTTGGTGTCATGTTCAGTGTTATGGTTAGGGTCCAGTTCAGGATTATGGTCATGGTTAGAATAAGGCCTGCTTTATGTTTAGATTCTGGGTTATGATTAGGGTCCTGACTTAGTTTAGCTTTAGGGTTAGAGTTCTGGTCAGGCTCACGGTCTGGGTCAGAGTTAGGTTTATGGTCAGTGTCAGTGAAAGTATTAGGGTCAGGTTTAGGGTCAGGGCCAGGGTTCAGTTTAGGGTCAGGGCCAGGGTTCTGTTTAGGGTCAAAATTCGGATCAGGGTCAAGTTTTGGCAAAGTTCAGGGTAAGGGTCAGGTCAGATTCAGGGATAAATTCAGGGATAGGTTTAAAGTATGGGTTTGGGGTGAGAATTAGAATTAATTTGAGGATTAGGGTTACACTGGTTTAGGGTCAGGGTCTGCATTAGTTTTATGGGTTAGTTGTAGGGTTAGAATCATTGTTATGTTTTGTGTCATGGTCCATATCAGGGTCAGGGTCAGGGTTACCTTTAGGGTTACAGTTAGGGTCAGAATCACAGTCAGCTTCAGGGTTAGTGTTAGGGTCAGTGTAGGGTCACCGTTAGGGTCAGGTTTAGGTTTATGTTCAGGGTCTGGGTCAGGGTCAGGGTGAAGTTCAGAGCCAGTGTCAGGTTTAGGGTCAGGATCTGGTTTTGGTTTAGGGTCCACGTTCAGCTCAAGGACAGGGTTAGTTTTGGGTCAGTGCTATTGTCAGGGTTAGGTTTAGGGTCAGGATCTGGTGAAGGTCTGGGCCGGGGTCCGGTTTATGGTCAGGGTCAGGATTTGGATTGGGGTCAATATACGGTTCAGTTTCAGGATTAGATTTAGGGGAAAGGTTTGGGTTTGGAGTTAGGATTAGGTTTAGAAGTAGGGTTATGGTTCGGTTAGGGTTAGACAGCCTTAAGGTTAGGGTTAGGTTTTGGGTTAGGGTAGGGTTTAGTTTTATGTTTAGCCTCAGCATTAGGTTTAGGATCGTGGTTGGCATTAGATCAGGGATAGGGTTACCTTAAGGATTGCGGTTAGGGTCGGGAACACAGTCACGGTCAGGGTTAGGGTTAGGGTTAGGGTCAGGCTTAGGACTGTGTCAGGCTTAGGGTTAGGGTTAGGGTACGGGTTAGGGTTAGGGTTAGGGTTAGGGTTAGTGTTAGAGTACGGGTTAGGGTACGGGTTAGGGTTAGGGTACGGGTTAGGGTACGGGTTAGGGTTAGGGTACGGGTTAGGGTACGGGTTAGGGTACGGGTTAGGGTTAGGGTTAGGTTTAGGGTTAGGGTTAGGTTTATGGTCAGGCTCTCAGTCAGAGTCAGGGTCAGCGTTTTCAGTTAGTTTTAGGACCGGGTTAATTTTAGGGTTATAGTTAGGTTCAGGGTTAGGGTTAGACATTGTTAGGGGCAGGGTTATCGTTAGGCGTAGTGTAGGGGTCAGGGTTAGGGTTAGGTTCAGGGTTAGGTTTATGGTCAGGCTCACAGTCAGTGTCAGGGTTAGGGTTAGTTTCAGAGTAAGGGTCAGGGTCAGGGATAGGTTTGGTGTCATGTTCAGTGTTATGGTTAGGGTCCAGTTCAGGATTATGGTCATGGTTAGAATAAGGCCTGCTTTATGTTTAGATTCTGGGTTATGATTAGGGTCCTGACTTAGTTTAGCTTTAGGGTTAGAGTTCTGGTCAGGCTCACGGTCTGGGTCAGAGTTAGGTTTATGGTCAGTGTCAGTGAAAGTATTAGGGTCAGGTTTAGGGTCAGGGCCAGGGTTCAGTTTAGGGTCAGGGCCAGGGTTCTGTTTAGGGTCAAAATTCGGATCAGGGTCAAGTTTTGGCAAAGTTCAGGGTAAGGGTCAGGTCAGATTCAGGGATAAATTCAGGGATAGGTTTAAAGTATGGGTTTGGGGTGAGAATTAGAATTAATTTGAGGATTAGGGTTACACTGGTTTAGGGTCAGGGTCTGCATTAGTTTTATGGGTTAGTTGTAGGGTTAGAATCATTGTTATGTTTTGTGTCATGGTCCATATCAGGGTCAGGGTCAGGGTTACCTTTAGGGTTACAGTTAGGGTCAGAGTCACAGTCAGCTTCAGGGTTAGTGTTAGGGTCAGTGTAGGGTCACCGTTAGGGTCAGGTTTAGGTTTATGTTCAGGGTCTGGGTCAGGGTCAGGGTGAAGTTCAGAGCCAGTGTCAGGTTTAGGGTCAGGATCTGGTTTTGGTTTAGGGTCCACGTTCAGCTCAAGGACAGGGTTAGTTTTGGGTCAGTGCTATTGTCAGGGTTAGGTTTAGGGTCAGGATCTGGTGAAGGTCTGGGCCGGGGTCCGGTTTATGGTCAGGGTCAGGATTTGGATTGGGGTCAATATACGGTTCAGTTTCAGGATTAGATTTAGGGGAAAGGTTTGGGTTTGGATTTAGGATTAGGTTTAGAATTAGGGTTATGGTTCGGTTAGGGTTAGACAGCCTTAAGGTTAGGGTTAGGTTTTGGGTTAGGGTAGGGTTTAGTTTTATGTTTAGCCTCAGCATTAGGTTTAGGATCGTGGTTGGCATTAGATCAGGGATAGGGTTACCTTAAGGATTGCGGTTAGGGTCGGGAACACAGTCACGGTCAGGGTTAGGGTTAGGGTTAGGGTCAGGCTTAGGACTGTGTCAGGCTTAGGGTTAGGGTTAGGGTTAGGGTTAGGCTTAGGGTACGCGTTAGGGTTAGGGTTAGGGTACGGGTTAGGGTTAGGTTTAGGGTACGGGTTAGGGTTAGGGTACGGGTTAGGTTTAGGGTACGGGTTAGGGTACGGGTTAGGGTTAGGGTACGGGTTAGGGTACGGGTTAGGGTACGGGTTAGGGTTAGGGTTAGGGTTAGGTTTATGGTCAGGCTCACAGTCAGAGTCAGGGTCAGCGTTTTCAGTTAGTTTTAGGACCGGGTTAATTTTAGGGTTATAGTTAGGTTCAGGGTTAGGGTTAGACATTGTTAGGGGCAGGGTTATCGTTAGGCGTAGTGTAGGGGTCAGGGTTAGGGTTAGGTTCAGGGTTAGGTTTATGGTCAGGCTCACAGTCAGTGTCAGGGTTAGGGTTAGTTTCAGAGTAAGGGTCAGGGTCAGGGATAGGTTTGGTGTCATGTTCAGTGTTATGGTTAGGGTCCAGTTCAGGATTATGGTCATGGTTAGAATAAGGCCTGCTTTATGTTTAGATTCTGGGTTATGATTAGGGTCCTGACTTAGTTTAGCTTTAGGGTTAGAGTTCTGGTCAGGCTCACGGTCTGGGTCAGAGTTAGGTTTATGGTCAGTGTCAGTGAAAGTATTAGGGTCAGGTTTAGGGTCAGGGCCAGGGTTCAGTTTAGGGTCAGGGCCAGGGTGCTGTTTAGGGTCAAAATTCGGATCAGGGTCAAGTTTTGGCAAAGTTCAGGGTAAGGGTCAGGTCAGATTCAGGGATAAATTCAGGGATAGGTTTAAAGTATGGGTTTGGGGTGAGAATTAGAATTAATTTGAGGATTAGGGTTACACTGGTTTAGGGTCAGGGTCTGCATTAGTTTTATGGGTTAGTTGTAGGGTTAGAATCATTGTTATGTTTTGTGTCATGGTCCATATCAGGGTCAGGGTCAGGGTTACCTTTAGGGTTACAGTTAGGGTCAGAGTCACAGTCAGCTTCAGGGTTAGTGTTAGGGTCAGTGTAGGGTCACCGTTAGGGTCAGGTTTAGGTTTATGTTCAGGGTCTGGGTCAGGGTCAGGGTGAAGTTCAGAGCCAGTGTCAGGTTTAGGGTCAGGATCTGGTTTTGGTTTAGGGTCCACGTTCAGCTCAAGGACAGGGTTAGTTTTGGGTCAGTGCTATTGTCAGGGTTAGGTTTAGGGTCAGGATCTGGTGAAGGTCTGGGCCGGGGTCCGGTTTATGGTCAGGGTCAGGATTTGGATTGGGGTCAATATACGGTTCAGTTTCAGGATTAGATTTAGGGGAAAGGTTTGGGTTTGGAGTTAGGATTAGGTTTAGAAGTAGGGTTATGGTTCGGTTAGGGTTAGACAGCCTTAAGGTTAGGGTTAGGTTTTGGGTTAGGGTAAGGTTTAGTTTTATGTTTAGCCTCAGCATTAGGTTTAGGATCGTGGTTGGCATTAGATCAGGGATAGGGTTACCTTAAGGATTGCGGTTAGGGTCGGGAACACAGTCATGGTCAGGGTTAGGGTTAGGGTTAGGGTCAGGCTTAGGACTGTGTCAGGATTAGGGTTAGGGTTAGGGTTAGGGTTAGGGTCCGGGTTAGGGTTAGGGTTAGGGTACGGGTTAGGGTTTGGGTACGGGTTAGGGTTAGGGTTAGGGTACGGGTTAGGGTTAGGGTACGGGTTAGGGTTAGGGTACGGGTTAGGGTACGGGTTAGGGTTAGGGTACGGGTTAGGGTACGGGTTAGGGTACGGGTTAGGGTTAGGGTTAGGGTTAGGGTTAGGTTTATGGTCAGGCTCACAGTCAGAGTCAGGGTCAGCGTTTTCAGTTAGTTTTAGGACCGGGTTAATTTTAGGGTTATAGTTAGGTTCAGGGTTAGGGTTAGACATTGTTAGGGGCAGGGTTATCGTTAGGCGTAGTGTAGGGGTCAGGGTTAGGGTTAGGTTCAGGGTTAGGTTTATGGTCAGGCTCACAGTCAGTGTCAGGGTTAGGGTTAGTTTCAGAGTAAGGGTCAGGGTCAGGGATAGGTTTGGTGTCATGTTCAGTGTTATGGTTAGGGTCCAGTTCAGGATTATGGTCATGGTTAGAATAAGGCCTGCTTTATGTTTAGATTCTGGGTTATGATTAGGGTCCTGACTTAGTTTAGCTTTAGGGTTAGAGTTCTGGTCAGGCTCACGGTCTGGGTCAGAGTTAGGTTTATGGTCAGTGTCAGTGAAAGTATTAGGGTCAGGTTTAGGGTCAGGGCCAGGGTTCAGTTTAGGGTCAGGGCCAGGGTTCTGTTTAGGGTCAAAATTCGGATCAGGGTCAAGTTTTGGCAAAGTTCAGGGTAAGGGTCAGGTCAGATTCAGGGATAAATTCAGGGATAGGTTTAAAGTATGGGTTTGGGGTGAGAATTAGAATTAATTTGAGGATTAGGGTTACACTGGTTTAGGGTCAGGGTCTGCATTAGTTTTATGGGTTAGTTCTAGGGTTAGAATCATTGTTATGTTTTGTGTCATGGTCCATATCAGGGTCAGGGTCAGGGTTACCTTTAGGGTTACAGTTAGGGTCAGAATCACAGTCAGCTTCAGGGTTAGTGTTAGGGTCAGTGTAGGGTCACCGTTAGGGTCAGGTTTAGGTTTATGTTCAGGGTCTGGGTCAGGGTCAGGGTGAAGTTCAGAGCCAGTGTCAGGTTTAGGGTCAGGATCTGGTTTTGGTTTAGGGTCCACGTTCAGCTCAAGGACAGGGTTAGTTTTGGGTCAGTGCTATTGTCAGGGTTAGGTTTAGGGTCAGGATCTGGTGAAGGTCTGGGCCGGGGTCCGGTTTATGGTCAGGGTCAGGATTTGGATTGGGGTCAATATACGGTTCAGTTTCAGGATTAGATTTAGGGGAAAGGTTTGGGTTTGGAGTTAGGATTAGGTTTAGAAGTAGGGTTATGGTTCGGTTAGGGTTAGACAGCCTTAAGGTTAGGGTTAGGTTTTGGGTTAGGGTAGGGTTTAGTTTTATGTTTAGCCTCAGCATTAGGTTTAGGATCGTGGTTGGCATTAGATCAGGGATAGGGTTACCTTAAGGATTGCGGTTAGGGTCGGGAACACAGTCACGGTCAGGGTTAGGGTTAGGGTTAGGGTCAGGCTTAGGACTGTGTCAGGATTAGGGTTAGGGTTAGGGTTAGGGTTAGGGTCCGGGTTAGGGTTAGGGTTAGGGTACGGGTTAGGGTTAGGGTACGGGTTAGGGTTAGGGTTAGGGTACGGGTTAGGGTTAGGGTACGGGTTAGGGTACGGGTTAGGGTTAGGGTACGGGTTAGGGTACGGGTTAGGGTACGGGTTAGGGTTAGGGTTAGGGTTAGGTTTATGGTCAGGCTCACAGTCAGAGTCAGGGTCAGCGTTTTCAGTTAGTTTTAGGACCGGGTTAATTTTAGGGTTATAGTTAGGTTCAGGGTTAGGGTTAGACATTGTTAGGGGCAGGGTTATCGTTAGGCGTAGTGTAGGGGTCAGGGTTAGGGTTAGGTTCAGGGTTAGGTTTATGGTCAGGCTCACAGTCAGTGTCAGGGTTAGGGTTAGTTTCAGAGTAAGGGTCAGGGTCAGGGATAGGTTTGGTGTCATGTTCAGTGTTATGGTTAGGGTCCAGTTCAGGATTATGGTCATGGTTAGAATAAGGCCTGCTTTATGTTTAGATTCTGGGTTATGATTAGGGTCCTGACTTAGTTTAGCTTTAGGGTTAGAGTTCTGGTCAGGCTCACGGTCTGGGTCAGAGTTAGGTTTATGGTCAGTGTCAGTGAAAGTATTAGGGTCAGGTTTAGGGTCAGGGCCAGGGTTCTGTTTAGGGTCAAAATTCGGATCAGGGTCAAGTTTTGGCAAAGTTCAGGGTAAGGGTCAGGTCAGATTCAGGGATAAATTCAGGGATAGGTTTAAAGTATGGGTTTGGGGTGAGAATTAGAATTAATTTGAGGATTAGGGTTACACTGGTTTAGGGTCAGGGTCTGCATTAGTTTTATGGGTTAGTTGTAGGGTTAGAATCATTGTTATGTTTTGTGTCATGGTCCATATCAGGGTCAGGGTCAGGGTTACCTTTAGGGTTACAGTTAGGGTCAGAATCACAGTCAGCTTCAGGGTTAGTGTTAGGGTCAGTGTAGGGTCACCGTTAGGGTCAGGTTTAGGTTTATGTTCAGGGTCTGGGTCAGGGTCAGGGTGAAGTTCAGAGCCAGTGTCAGGTTTAGGGTCAGGATCTGGTTTTGGTTTAGGGTCCACGTTCAGCTCAAGGACAGGGTTAGTTTTGGGTCAGTGCTATTGTCAGGGTTAGGTTTAGGGTCAGGATCTGGTGAAGGTCTGGGCCGGGGTCCGGTTTATGGTCAGGGTCAGGATTTGGATTGGGGTCAATATACGGTTCAGTTTCAGGATTAGATTTAGGGGAAAGGTTTGGGTTTGGAGTTAGGATTAGGTTTAGAAGTAGGGTTATGGTTCGGTTAGGGTTAGACAGCCTTAAGGTTAGGGTTAGGTTTTGGGTTAGGGTAGGGTTTAGTTTTATGTTTAGCCTCAGCATTAGGTTTAGGATCGTGGTTGGCATTAGATCAGGGATAGGGTTACCTTAAGGATTGCGGTTAGGGTCGGGAACACAGTCACGGTCAGGGTTAGGGTTAGGGTTAGGGTCCGGGTTAGGGTTAGGGTTAGGGTACGGGTTAGGGTTAGGGTACGGGTTAGGGTTAGGGTTAGGGTACGGGTTAGGGTTAGGGTACGGGTTAGGGTTAGGGTACGGGTTAGGGTACGGGTTAGGGTTAGGGTACGGGTTAGGGTACGGGTTAGGGTTAGGGTTAGGGTTATGGTTAGGTTTATGGTCAGGCTCACAGTCAGAGTCAGGGTCAGCGTTTTCAGTTAGTTTTAGGACCGGGTTAATTTTAGGGTTATAGTTAGGTTCAGGGTTAGGGTTAGACATTGTTAGGGGCAGGGTTATCGTTAGGCGTAGTGTAGGGGTCAGGGTTAGGGTTAGGTTCAGGGTTAGGTTTATGGTCAGGCTCACAGTCAGTGTCAGGGTTAGGGTTAGTTTCAGAGTAAGGGTCAGGGTCAGGGATAGGTTTGGTGTCATGTTCAGTGTTATGGTTAGGGTCCAGTTCAGGATTATGGTCATGGTTAGAATAAGGCCTGCTTTATGTTTAGATTCTGGGTTATGATTAGGGTCCTGACTTAGTTTAGCTTTAGGGTTAGAGTTCTGGTCAGGCTCACGGTCTGGGTCAGAGTTAGGTTTATGGTCAGTGTCAGTGAAAGTATTAGGGTCAGGTTTAGGGTCAGGGCCAGGGTTCAGTTTAGGGTCAGGGCCAGGGTTCTGTTTAGGGTCAAAATTCGGATCAGGGTCAAGTTTTGGCAAAGTTCAGGGTAAGGGTCAGGTCAGATTCAGGGATAAATTCAGGGATAGGTTTAAAGTATGGGTTTGGGGTGAGAATTAGAATTAATTTGAGGATTAGGGTTACACTGGTTTAGGGTCAGGGTCTGCATTAGTTTTATGGGTTAGTTGTAGGGTTAGAATCATTGTTATGTTTTGTGTCATGGTCCATATCAGGGTCAGGGTCAGGGTTACCTTTAGGGTTACAGTTAGGGTCAGAATCACAGTCAGCTTCAGGGTTAGTGTTAGGGTCAGTGTAGGGTCACCGTTAGGGTCAGGTTTAGGTTTATGATCAGGGTCTGGGTCAGGGTCAGGGTGAAGTTCAGAGCCAGTGTCAGGTTTAGGGTCAGGATCCGGTTTTGGTTTAGGGTCCACGTTCAGCTCAAGGACAGGGTTAGTTTTGGGTCAGTGCTATTGTCAGGGTTAGGTTTAGGGTCAGGATCTGGTGAAGGTCTGGGCCGGGGTCCGGTTTATGGTCAGGGTCAGGATTTGGATTGGGGTCAATATACGGTTCAGTTTCAGGATTAGATTTAGGGGAAAGGTTTGGGTTTGGAGTTAGGATTAGGTTTAGAAGTAGGGTTATGGTTCGGTTAGGGTTAGACAGCCTTAAGGTTAGGGTTAGGTTTTGGGTTAGGGTAGGGTTTAGTTTTATGTTTAGCCTCAGCATTAGGTTTAGGATCGTGGTTGGCATTAGATCAGGGATAGGGTTACCTTAAGGATTGCGGTTAGGGTCGGGAACACAGTCACGGTCAGGGTTAGGGTTAGGGTTAGGGTCAGGCTTAGGACTGTGTCAGGCTTAGGGTTAGGGTTAGGGTTAGGGTTAGGCTTAGGGTTAGGGTTAGGGTTAGGGTTAGGGTACGGGTTAGGGTACGGGTTAGGGTTAGGGTACGGGTTAGGGTTAGGGTACGGGTTAGGGTTAGGGTACGGGTTAGGGTACGGGTTAGGGTTAGGGTACGGGTTAGGTTTAGGGTTAGGGTTAGGTTTATGGTCAGGCTCTCAGTCAGAGTCAGGGTCAGCGTTTTCAGTTAGTTTTAGGACCGGGTTAATTTTAGGGTTATAGTTAGGTTCAGGGTTAGGGTTAGACATTGTTAGGGGCAGGGTTATCGTTAGGCGTAGTGTAGGGGTCAGGGTTAGGGTTAGGTTCAGGGTTAGGTTTATGGTCAGGCTCACAGTCAGTGTCAGGGTTAGGGTTAGTTTCAGAGTAAGGGTCAGGGTCAGGGATAGGTTTGGTGTCATGTTCAGTGTTATGGTTAGGGTCCAGTTCAGGATTATGGTCATGGTTAGAATAAGGCCTGCTTTATGTTTAGATTCTGGGTTATGATTAGGGTCCTGACTTAGTTTAGCTTTAGGGTTAGAGTTCTGGTCAGGCTCACAGTCTGGGTCAGAGTTAGGTTTATGGTCAGTGTCAGTGAAAGTATTAGGGTCAGGTTTAGGGTCAGGGCCAGGGTTCAGTTTAGGGTCAGGGCCAGGGTTCTGTTTAGGGTCAAAATTCGGATCAGGGTCAAGTTTTGGCAAAGTTCAGGGTAAGGGTCAGGTCAGATTCAGGGATAAATTCAGGGATAGGTTTAAAGTATGGGTTTGGGGTGAGAATTAGAATTAATTTGAGGATTAGGGTTACACTGGTTTAGGGTCAGGGTCTGCATTAGTTTTATGGGTTAGTTGTAGGGTTAGAATCATTGTTATGTTTTGTGTCATGGTCCATATCAGGGTCAGGGTCAGGGTTACCTTTAGGGTTACAGTTAGGGTCAGAATCACAGTCAGCTTCAGGGTTAGTGTTAGGGTCAGTGTAGGGTCACCGTTAGGGTCAGGTTTAGGTTTATGTTCAGGGTCTGGGTCAGGGTCAGGGTGAAGTTCAGAGCCAGTGTCAGGTTTAGGGTCAGGATCTGGTTTTGGTTTAGGGTCCACGTTCAGCTCAAGGACAGGGTTAGTTTTGGGTCAGTGCTATTGTCAGGGTTAGGTTTAGGGTCAGGATCTGGTGAAGGTGTGGGCCGGGGTCCGGTTTATGGTCAGGGTCAGGATTTGGATTGGGGTCAATATACGGTTCAGTTTCAGGATTAGATTTAGGGGAAAGGTTTGGGTTTGGAGTTAGGATTAGGTTTAGAAGTAGGGTTATGGTTCGGTTAGGGTTAGACAGCCTTAAGGTTAGGGTTAGGTTTTGGGTTAGGGTAGGGTTTAGTTTTATGTTTAGCCTCAGCATTAGGTTTAGGATCGTGGTTGGCATTAGATCAGGGATAGGGTTACCTTAAGGATTGCGGTTAGGGTCGGGAACACAGTCACGGTCAGGGTTAGGGTTAGGGTTAGGGTCAGGCTTAGGACTGTGTCAGGATTAGGGTTAGGGTTAGGGTTAGGGTTAGGCTTAGGGTTAGGGTTAGGGTTAGGGTACGGGTTAGGGTTAGGGTACGGGTTAGGGTTAGGGTTAGGGTACGGTTTAGGGTTAGGGTACGGGTTAGGGTACGGGTTAGGGTTAGGGTACGGGTTAGGGTTAGGGTTAGGGTTTGGTTTAGGTTTAGGTTTAGGGTTAGGGTTAGGTTTTTGGTCAGGCTCACAGTCAGAGTCAGGGTCAGCGTTTTCAGTTAGTTTTAGGACCGGGTTAATTTTAGGGTTATAGTTAGGTTCAGGGTTAGGGTTAGACATTGTTAGGGGCAGGGTTATCGTTAGGCGTAGTGTAGGGGTCAGGGTTAGGGTTAGGTTCAGGGTTAGGTTTATGGTCAGGCTCACAGTCAGTGTCAGGGTTAGGGTTAGTTTCATAGTAAGGGTCAGGGTCAGGGATAGGTTTGGTGTCATGTTCAGTGTTATGGTTAGGGTCCAGTTCAGGATTATGGTCATGGTTAGAATAAGGCCTGCTTTATGTTTAGATTCTGGGTTATGATTAGGGTCCTGACTTAGTTTAGCTTTAGGGTTAGAGTTCTGGTCAGGCTCACGGTCTGGGTCAGAGTTAGGTTTATGGTCAGTGTCAGTGAAAGTATTAGGGTCAGGTTTAGGGTCAGGGCCAGGGTTCAGTTTAGGGTCAGGGCCAGGGTTCTGTTTAGGGTCAAAATTCGGATCAGGGTCAAGTTTTGGCAAAGTTCAGGGTAAGGGTCAGGTCAGATTCAGGGATAAATTCAGGGATAGGTTTAAAGTATGGGTTTGGGGTGAGAATTAGAATTAATTTGAGGATTAGGGTTACACTGGTTTAGGGTCAGGGTCTGCATTAGTTTTATGGGTTAGTTGTAGGGTTAGAATCATTGTTATGTTTTGTGTCATGGTCCATATCAGGGTCAGGGTCAGGGTTACCTTTAGGGTTACAGTTAGGGTCAGAATCACAGTCAGCTTCAGGGTTAGTGTTAGGGTCAGTGTAGGGTCACCGTTAGGGTCAGGTTTAGGTTTATGTTCAGGGTCTGGGTCAGGGTCAGGGTGAAGTTCAGAGCCAGTGTCAGGTTTAGGGTCAGGATCTGGTTTTGGTTTAGGGTCCACGTTCAGCTCAAGGACAGGGTTAGTTTTGGGTCAGTGCTATTGTCAGGGTTAGGTTTAGGGTCAGGATCTGGTGAAGGTCTGGGCCGGGGTCCGGTTTATGGTCAGGGTCAGGATTTGGATTGGGGTCAATATACGGTTCAGTTTCAGGATTAGATTTAGGGGAAAGGTTTGGGTTTGGAGTTAGGATTAGGTTTAGAAGTAGGGTTATGGTTCGGTTAGGGTTAGACAGCCTTAAGGTTAGGGTTAGGTTTTGGGTTAGGGTAGGGTTTAGTTTTATGTTTAGCCTCAGCATTAGGTTTAGGATCGTGGTTGGCATTAGATCAGGGATAGGGTTACCTTAAGGATTGCGGTTAGGGTCGGGAACACAGTCACGGTCAGGGTTAGGGTTAGGGTTAGGGTCAGGCTTAGGACTGTGTCAGGCTTAGGGTTAGGGTTAGGGTTAGGGTTAGGCTTAGGGTTAGGGTTAGGGTTAGGGTTAGGGTACGGGTTAGGGTTAGGGTACGGGTTAGGGTACGGGTTAGGGTTAGGGTACGGGTTAGGGTTAGGGTACGGGTTAGGGTACGGGTTAGGGTTAGGGTACGGGTTAGGTTTAGGGTTAGGGTTAGGTTTATGGTCAGGCTCACAGTCAGAGTCAGGGTCAGCGTTTTCAGTTAGTTTTAGGACCGGGTTAATTTTAGGGTTATAGTTAGGTTCAGGGTTAGGGTTAGACATTGTTAGGGGCAGGGTTATCGTTAGGCGTAGTGTAGGGGTCAGGGTTAGGGTTAGGTTCAGGGTTAGGTTTATGGTCAGGCTCACAGTCAGTGTCAGGGTTAGGGTTAGTTTCAGAGTAAGGGTCAGGGTCAGGGATAGGTTTGGTGTCATGTTCAGTGTTATGGTTAGGGTCCAGTTCAGGATTATGGTCATGGTTAGAATAAGGCCTGCTTTATGTTTAGATTCTGGGTTATGATTAGGGTCCTGACTTAGTTTAGCTTTAGGGTTAGAGTTCTGGTCAGGCTCACGGTCTGGGTCAGAGTTAGGTTTACGGTCAGTGTCAGTGAAAGTATTAGGGTCAGGTTTAGGGTCAGGGCCAGGGTTCAGTTTAGGGTCAGGGCCAGGGTTCTGTTTAGGGTCAAAATTCGGATCAGGGTCAAGTTTTGGCAAAGTTCAGGGTAAGGGTCAGGTCAGATTCAGGGATAAATTCAGGGATAGGTTTAAAGTATGGGTTTGGGGTGAGAATTAGAATTAATTTGAGGATTAGGGTTACACTGGTTTAGGGTCAGGGTCTGCATTAGTTTTATGGGTTAGTTGTAGGGTTAGAATCATTGTTATGTTTTGTGTCATGGTCCATATCAGGGTCAGGGTCAGGGTTACCTTTAGGGTTACAGTTAGGGTCAGAATCACAGTCAGCTTCAGGGTTAGTGTTAGGGTCAGTGTAGGGTCACCGTTAGGGTCAGGTTTAGGTTTATGTTCAGGGTCTGGGTCAGGGTCAGGGTGAAGTTCAGAGCCAGTGTCAGGTTTAGGGTCAGGATCTGGTTTTGGTTTAGGGTCCACGTTCAGCTCAAGGACAGGGTTAGTTTTGGGTCAGTGCTATTGTCAGGGTTAGGTTTAGGGTCAGGATCTGGTGAAGGTCTGGGCCGGGGTCCGGTTTATGGTCAGGGTCAGGATTTGGATTGGGGTCAATATACGGTTCAGTTTCAGGATTAGATTTAGGGGAAAGGTTTGGGTTTGGAGTTAGGATTAGGTTTAGAAGTAGGGTTATGGTTCGGTTAGGGTTAGACAGCCTTAAGGTTAGGGTTAGGTTTTGGGTTAGGGTAGGGTTTAGTTTTATGTTTAGCCTCAGCATTAGGTTTAGGATCGTGGTTGGCATTAGATCAGGGATAGGGTTACCTTAAGGATTGCGGTTAGGGTCGGGAACACAGTCACGGTCAGGGTTAGGGTTAGGGTTAGGGTCAGGCTTAGGACTGTGTCAGGATTAGGGTTAGGGTTAGGGTTAGGGTTAGGGTACGGGTTAGGGTTAGGGTACGGGTTAGGGTTAGGGTTAGGGTACGGGTTAGGGTTAGGGTACGGGTTAGGGTACGGGTTAGGGTTAGGGTACGGGTTAGGGTTAGGGTTAGGGTTTGGTTTAGGTTTAGGTTTAGGGTTAGGGTTAGGTTTTTGGTCAGGCTCACAGTCAGAGTCAGGGTCAGCGTTTTCAGTTAGTTTTAGGACCGGGTTAATTTTAGGGTTATAGTTAGGTTCAGGGTTAGGGTTAGACATTGTTAGGGGCAGGGTTATCGTTAGGCGTAGTGTAGGGGTCAGGGTTAGGGTTAGGTTCAGGGTTAGGTTTATGGTCAGGCTCACAGTCAGTGTCAGGGTTAGGGTTAGTTTCATAGTAAGGGTCAGGGTCAGGGATAGGTTTGGTGTCATGTTCAGTGTTATGGTTAGGGTCCAGTTCAGGATTATGGTCATGGTTAGAATAAGGCCTGCTTTATGTTTAGATTCTGGGTTATGATTAGGGTCCTGACTTAGTTTAGCTTTAGGGTTAGAGTTCTGGTCAGGCTCACGGTCTGGGTCAGAGTTAGGTTTATGGTCAGTGTCAGTGAAAGTATTAGGGTCAGGTTTAGGGTCAGGGCCAGGGTTCAGTTTAGGGTCAGGGCCAGGGTTCTGTTTAGGGTCAAAATTCGGATCAGGGTCAAGTTTTGGCAAAGTTCAGGGTAAGGGTCAGGTCAGATTCAGGGATAAATTCAGGGATAGGTTTAAAGTATGGGTTTGGGGTGAGAATTAGAATTAATTTGAGGATTAGGGTTACACTGGTTTAGGGTCAGGGTCTGCATTAGTTTTATGGGTTAGTTGTAGGGTTAGAATCATTGTTATGTTTTGTGTCATGGTCCATATCAGGGTCAGGGTCAGGGTTACCTTTAGGGTTACAGTTAGGGTCAGAATCACAGTCAGCTTCAGGGTTAGTGTTAGGGTCAGTGTAGGGTCACCGTTAGGGTCAGGTTTAGGTTTATGTTCAGGGTCTGGGTCAGGGTCAGGGTGAAGTTCAGAGCCAGTGTCAGGTTTAGGGTCAGGATCTGGTTTTGGTTTAGGGTCCACGTTCAGCTCAAGGACAGGGTTAGTTTTGGGTCAGTGCTATTGTCAGGGTTAGGTTTAGGGTCAGGATCTGGTGAAGGTCTGGGCCGGGGTCCGGTTTATGGTCAGGGTCAGGATTTGGATTGGGGTCAATATACGGTTCAGTTTCAGGATTAGATTTAGGGGAAAGGTTTGGGTTTGGAGTTAGGATTAGGTTTAGAAGTAGGGTTATGGTTCGGTTAGGGTTAGACAGCCTTAAGGTTAGGGTTAGGTTTTGGGTTAGGGTAGGGTTTAGTTTTATGTTTAGCCTCAGCATTAGGTTTAGGATCGTGGTTGGCATTAGATCAGGGATAGGGTTACCTTAAGGATTGCGGTTAGGGTCGGGAACACAGTCACGGTCAGGGTTAGGGTTAGGGTTAGGGTCAGGCTTAGGACTGTGTCAGGATTAGGGTTAGGGTTAGGGTTAGGGTTAGGGTCCGGGTTAGGGTTAGGGTTAGGGTACGGGTTAGGGTTAGGGTACGGGTTAGGGTTAGGGTTAGGGTATGGGTTAGGGTTAGGGTACGGGTTAGGGTTAGGGTACGGGTTAGGGTTAGGGTATGGGTTAGGGTACGGGTTAGGGTACGGGTTAGGGTTAGGGTTAGGGTTAGGGTTAGGTTTATGGTCAGGCTCACAGTCAGAGTCAGGGTCAGCGTTCAGTTAGTTTTAGGACCGGGTTAATTTTAGGGTTATAGTTAGGTTCAGGGTTAGGGTTAGACATTGTTAGGGGCAGGGTTATCGTTAGGCGTAGTGTAGGGGTCAGGGTTAGGGTTAGGTTCAGGGTTAGGTTTATGGTCAGGCTCACAGTCAGTGTCAGGGTTAGGGTTAGTTTCAGAGTAAGGGTCAGGGTCAGGGATAGGTTTGGTGTCATGTTCAGTGTTATGGTTAGGGTCCAGTTCAGGATTATGGTCATGGTTAGAATAAGGCCTGCTTTATGTTTAGATTCTGGGTTATGATTAGGGTCCTGACTTAGTTTAGCTTTAGGGTTAGAGTTCTGGTCAGGCTCACAGTCTGGGTCAGAGTTAGGTTTATGGTCAGTGTCAGTGAAAGTATTAGGGTCAGGTTTAGGGTCAGGGCCAGGGTTCAGTTTAGGGTCAGGGCCAGGGTTCTGTTTAGGGTCAAAATTCGGATCAGGGTCAAGTTTTGGCAAAGTTCAGGGTAAGGGTCAGGTCAGATTCAGGGATAAATTCAGGGATAGGTTTAAAGTATGGGTTTGGGGTGAGAATTAGAATTAATTTGAGGATTAGGGTTACACTGGTTTAGGGTCAGGGTCTGCATTAGTTTTATGGGTTAGTTGTAGGGTTAGAATCATTGTTATGTTTTGTGTCATGGTCCATATCAGGGTCAGGGTCAGGGTTACCTTTAGGGTTACAGTTAGGGTCAGAATCACAGTCAGCTTCAGGGTTAGTGTTAGGGTCAGTGTAGGGTCACCGTTAGGGTCAGGTTTAGGTTTATGTTCAGGGTCTGGGTCAGGGTCAGGGTGAAGTTCAGAGCCAGTGTCAGGTTTAGGGTCAGGATCTGGTTTTGGTTTAGGGTCCACGTTCAGCTCAAGGACAGGGTTAGTTTTGGGTCAGTGCTATTGTCAGGGTTAGGTTTAGGGTCAGGATCTGGTGAAGGTGTGGGCCGGGGTCCGGTTTATGGTCAGGGTCAGGATTTGGATTGGGGTCAATATACGGTTCAGTTTCAGGATTAGATTTAGGGGAAAGGTTTGGGTTTGGAGTTAGGATTAGGTTTAGAAGTAGGGTTATGGTTCGGTTAGGGTTAGACAGCCTTAAGGTTAGGGTTAGGTTTTGGGTTAGGGTAGGGTTTAGTTTTATGTTTAGCCTCAGCATTAGGTTTAGGATCGTGGTTGGCATTAGATCAGGGATAGGGTTACCTTAAGGATTGCGGTTAGGGTCGGGAACACAGTCACGGTCAGGGTTAGGGTTAGGGTTAGGGTCAGGCTTAGGACTGTGTCAGGATTAGGGTTAGGGTTAGGGTTAGGGTTAGGGTACGGGTTAGGGTTAGGGTACGGGTTAGGGTTAGGGTTAGGGTACGGGTTAGGGTTAGGGTACGGGTTAGGGTACGGGTTAGGGTTAGGGTACGGGTTAGGGTTAGGGTTAGGGTTTGGTTTAGGTTTAGGTTTAGGGTTAGGGTTAGGTTTTTGGTCAGGCTCACAGTCAGAGTCAGGGTCAGCGTTTTCAGTTAGTTTTAGGACCGGGTTAATTTTAGGGTTATAGTTAGGTTCAGGGTTAGGGTTAGACATTGTTAGGGGCAGGGTTATCGTTAGGCGTAGTGTAGGGGTCAGGGTTAGGGTTAGGTTCAGGGTTAGGTTTATGGTCAGGCTCACAGTCAGTGTCAGGGTTAGGGTTAGTTTCATAGTAAGGGTCAGGGTCAGGGATAGGTTTGGTGTCATGTTCAGTGTTATGGTTAGGGTCCAGTTCAGGATTATGGTCATGGTTAGAATAAGGCCTGCTTTATGTTTAGATTCTGGGTTATGATTAGGGTCCTGACTTAGTTTAGCTTTAGGGTTAGAGTTCTGGTCAGGCTCACGGTCTGGGTCAGAGTTAGGTTTACGGTCAGTGTCAGTGAAAGTATTAGGGTCAGGTTTAGGGTCAGGGCCAGGGTTCAGTTTAGGGTCAGGGCCAGGGTTCTGTTTAGGGTCAAAATTCGGATCAGGGTCAAGTTTTGGCAAAGTTCAGGGTAAGGGTCAGGTCAGATTCAGGGATAAATTCAGGGATAGGTTTAAAGTATGGGTTTGGGGTGAGAATTAGAATTAATTTGAGGATTAGGGTTACACTGGTTTAGGGTCAGGGTCTGCATTAGTTTTATGGGTTAGTTGTAGGGTTAGAATCATTGTTATGTTTTGTGTCATGGTCCATATCAGGGTCAGGGTCAGGGTTACCTTTAGGGTTACAGTTAGGGTCAGAGTCACAGTCAGCTTCAGGGTTAGTGTTAGGGTCAGTGTAGGGTCACCGTTAGGGTCAGGTTTAGGTTTATGTTCAGGGTCTGGGTCAGGGTCAGGGTGAAGTTCAGAGCCAGTGTCAGGTTTAGGGTCAGGATCTGGTTTTGGTTTAGGGTCCACGTTCAGCTCAAGGACAGGGTTAGTTTTGGGTCAGTGCTATTGTCAGGGTTAGGTTTAGGGTCAGGATCTGGTGAAGGTCTGGGCCGGGGTCCGGTTTATGGTCAGGGTCAGGATTTGGATTGGGGTCAATATACGGTTCAGTTTCAGGATTAGATTTAGGGGAAAGGTTTGGGTTTGGAGTTAGGATTAGGTTTAGAAGTAGGGTTATGGTTCGGTTAGGGTTAGACAGCCTTAAGGTTAGGGTTAGGTTTTGGGTTAGGGTAGGGTTTAGTTTTATGTTTAGCCTCAGCATTAGGTTTAGGATCGTGGTTGGCATTAGATCAGGGATAGGGTTACCTTAAGGATTGCGGTTAGGGTCGGGAACACAGTCACGGTCAGGGTTAGGGTTAGGGTTAGGGTCAGGCTTAGGACTGTGTCAGGCTTAGGGTTAGGGTTAGGGTTAGGGTTAGGGTACGGGTTAGGGTTAGGGTACGGGTTAGGGTACGGGTTAGGGTACGGGTTAGGGTTAGGGTTAGGGTTAGGGTTAGGTTTATGGTCAGGCTCACAGTCAGAGTCAGGGTCAGCGTTTTCAGTTAGTTTTAGGACCGGGTTAATTTTAGGGTTATAGTTAGGTTCAGGGTTAGGGTTAGACATTGTTAGGGGCAGGGTTATCGTTAGGCGTAGTGTAGGGGTCAGGGTTAGGGTTAGGTTCAGGGTTAGGTTTATGGTCAGGCTCACAGTCAGTGTCAGGGTTAGGGTTAGTTTCAGAGTAAGGGTCAGGGTCAGGGATAGGTTTGGTGTCATGTTCAGTGTTATGGTTAGGGTCCAGTTCAGGATTATGGTCATGGTTAGAATAAGGCCTGCTTTATGTTTAGATTCTGGGTTATGATTAGGGTCCTGACTTAGTTTAGCTTTAGGGTTAGAGTTCTGGTCAGGCTCACGGTCTGGGTCAGAGTTAGGTTTATGGTCAGTGTCAGTGAAAGTATTAGGGTCAGGTTTAGGGTCAGGGCCAGGGTTCAGTTTAGGGTCAGGGCCAGGGTTCTGTTTAGGGTCAAAATTCGGATCAGGGTCAAGTTTTGGCAAAGTTCAGGGTAAGGGTCAGGTCAGATTCAGGGATAAATTCAGGGATAGGTTTAAAGTATGGGTTTGGGGTGAGAATTAGAATTAATTTGAGGATTAGGGTTACACTGGTTTAGGGTCAGGGTCTGCATTAGTTTTATGGGTTAGTTGTAGGGTTAGAATCATTGTTATGTTTTGTGTCATGGTCCATATCAGGGTCAGGGTCAGGGTTACCTTTAGGGTTACAGTTAGGGTCAGAATCACAGTCAGCTTCAGGGTTAGTGTTAGGGTCAGTGTAGGGTCACCGTTAGGGTCAGGTTTAGGTTTATGTTCAGGGTCTGGGTCAGGGTCAGGGTGAAGTTCAGAGCCAGTGTCAGGTTTAGGGTCAGGATCTGGTTTTGGTTTAGGGTCCACGTTCAGCTCAAGGACAGGGTTAGTTTTGGGTCAGTGCTATTGTCAGGGTTAGGTTTAGGGTCAGGATCTGGTGAAGGTCTGGGCCGGGGTCCGGTTTATGGTCAGGGTCAGGATTTGGATTGGGGTCAATATACGGTTCAGTTTCAGGATTAGATTTAGGGGAAAGGTTTGGGTTTGGAGTTAGGATTAGGTTTAGAAGTAGGGTTATGGTTCGGTTAGGGTTAGACAGCCTTAAGGTTAGGGTTAGGTTTTGGGTTAGGGTAGGGTTTAGTTTTATGTTTAGCCTCAGCATTAGGTTTAGGATCGTGGTTGGCATTAGATCAGGGATAGGGTTACCTTAAGGATTGCGGTTAGGGTCGGGAACACAGTCACGGTCAGGGTTAGGGTTAGGGTTAGGGTCAGGCTTAGGACTGTGTCAGGCTTAGGGTTAGGGTTAGGGTTAGGGTTAGGCTTAGGGTTAGGGTTAGGGTTAGGGTTAGGGTACGGGTTAGGGTACGGGTTAGGGTTAGGGTACGGGTTAGGGTTAGGGTACGGGTTAGGGTTAGGGTACGGGTTAGGGTACGGGTTAGGGTTAGGGTACGGGTTAGGGTACGGGTTAGGTTTAGGGTTAGGGTTAGGTTTATGGTCAGGCTCACAGTCAGAGTCAGGGTCAGCGTTTTCAGTTAGTTTTAGGACCGGGTTAATTTTAGGGTTATAGTTAGGTTCAGGGTTAGGGTTAGACATTGTTAGGGGCAGGGTTATCGTTAGGCGTAGTGTAGGGGTCAGGGTTAGGGTTAGGTTCAGGGTTAGGTTTATGGTCAGGCTCACAGTCAGTGTCAGGGTTAGGGTTAGTTTCAGAGTAAGGGTCAGGGTCAGGGATAGGTTTGGTGTCATGTTCAGTGTTATGGTTAGGGTCCAGTTCAGGATTATGGTCATGGTTAGAATAAGGCCTGCTTTATGTTTAGATTCTGGGTTATGATTAGGGTCCTGACTTAGTTTAGCTTTAGGGTTAGAGTTCTGGTCAGGCTCACGGTCTGGGTCAGAGTTAGGTTTACGGTCAGTGTCAGTGAAAGTATTAGGGTCAGGTTTAGGGTCAGGGCCAGGGTTCAGTTTAGGGTCAGGGCCAGGGTTCTGTTTAGGGTCAAAATTCGGATCAGGGTCAAGTTTTGGCAAAGTTCAGGGTAAGGGTCAGGTCAGATTCAGGGATAAATTCAGGGATAGGTTTAAAGTATGGGTTTGGGGTGAGAATTAGAATTAATTTGAGGATTAGGGTTACACTGGTTTAGGGTCAGGGTCTGCATTAGTTTTATGGGTTAGTTGTAGGGTTAGAATCATTGTTATGTTTTGTGTCATGGTCCATATCAGGGTCAGGGTCAGGGTTACCTTTAGGGTTACAGTTAGGGTCAGAATCACAGTCAGCTTCAGGGTTAGTGTTAGGGTCAGTGTAGGGTCACCGTTAGGGTCAGGTTTAGGTTTATGTTCAGGGTCTGGGTCAGGGTCAGGGTGAAGTTCAGAGCCAGTGTCAGGTTTAGGGTCAGGATCTGGTTTTGGTTTAGGGTCCACGTTCAGCTCAAGGACAGGGTTAGTTTTGGGTCAGTGCTATTGTCAGGGTTAGGTTTAGGGTCAGGATCTGGTGAAGGTCTGGGCCGGGGTCCGGTTTATGGTCAGGGTCAGGATTTGGATTGGGGTCAATATACGGTTCAGTTTCAGGATTAGATTTAGGGGAAAGGTTTGGGTTTGGAGTTAGGATTAGGTTTAGAAGTAGGGTTATGGTTCGGTTAGGGTTAGACAGCCTTAAGGTTAGGGTTAGGTTTTGGGTTAGGGTAGGGTTTAGTTTTATGTTTAGCCTCAGCATTAGGTTTAGGATCGTGGTTGGCATTAGATCAGGGATAGGGTTACCTTAAGGATTGCGGTTAGGGTCGGGAACACAGTCACGGTCAGGGTTAGGGTTAGGGTTAGGGTCAGGCTTAGGACTGTGTCAGGCTTAGGGTTAGGGTTAGGGTTAGGGTTAGGCTTAGGGTTAGGGTTAGGGTTAGGGTTAGGGTACGGGTTAGGGTACGGGTTAGGGTTAGGGTACGGGTTAGGGTTAGGGTACGGGTTAGGGTTAGGGTACGGGTTAGGGTACGGGTTAGGGTTAGGGTACGGGTTAGGGTACGGGTTAGGTTTAGGGTTAGGGTTAGATTTATGGTCAGGCTCACAGTCAGAGTCAGGGTCAGCGTTTTCAGTTAGTTTTAGGACCGGGTTAATTTTAGGGTTATAGTTAGGTTCAGGGTTAGGGTTAGACATTGTTAGGGGCAGGGTTATCGTTAGGCGTAGTGTAGGGGTCAGGGTTAGGGTTAGGTTCAGGGTTAGGTTTATGGTCAGGCTCACAGTCAGTGTCAGGGTTAGGGTTAGTTTCAGAGTAAGGGTCAGGGTCAGGGATAGGTTTGGTGTCATGTTCAGTGTTATGGTTAGGGTCCAGTTCAGGATTATGGTCATGGTTAGAATAAGGCCTGCTTTATGTTTAGATTCTGGGTTATGATTAGGGTCCTGACTTAGTTTAGCTTTAGGGTTAGAGTTCTGGTCAGGCTCACGGTCTGGGTCAGAGTTAGGTTTACGGTCAGTGTCAGTGAAAGTATTAGGGTCAGGTTTAGGGTCAGGGCCAGGGTTCAGTTTAGGGTCAGGGCCAGGGTTCTGTTTAGGGTCAAAATTCGGATCAGGGTCAAGTTTTGGCAAAGTTCAGGGTAAGGGTCAGGTCAGATTCAGGGATAAATTCAGGGATAGGTTTAAAGTATGGGTTTGGGGTGAGAATTAGAATTAATTTGAGGATTAGGGTTACACTGGTTTAGGGTCAGGGTCTGCATTAGTTTTATGGTTTAGTTGTAGGGTTAGAATCATTGTTATGTTTTGTGTCATGGTCCATATCAGGGTCAGGGTCAGGGTTACCTTTAGGGTTACAGTTAGGGTCAGAATCACAGTCAGCTTCAGGGTTAGTGTTAGGGTCAGTGTAGGGTCACCGTTAGGGTCAGGTTTAGGTTTATGTTCAGGGTCTGGGTCAGGGTCAGGGTGAAGTTCAGAGCCAGTGTCAGGTTTAGGGTCAGGATCTGGTTTTGGTTTAGGGTCCACGTTCAGCTCAAGGACAGGGTTAGTTTTGGGTCAGTGCTATTGTCAGGGTTAGGTTTAGGGTCAGGATCTGGTGAAGGTCTGGGCCGGGGTCCGGTTTATGGTCAGGGTCAGGATTTGGATTGGGGTCAATATACGGTTCAGTTTCAGGATTAGATTTAGGGGAAAGGTTTGGGTTTGGAGTTAGGATTAGGTTTAGAAGTAGGGTTATGGTTCGGTTAGGGTTAGACAGCCTTAAGGTTAGGGTTAGGTTTTGGGTTAGGGTAGGGTTTAGTTTTATGTTTAGCCTCAGCATTAGGTTTAGGATCGTGGTTGGCATTAGATCAGGGATAGGGTTACCTTAAGGATTGCGGTTAGGGTCGGGAACACAGTCACGGTCAGGGTTAGGGTTAGGGTTAGGGTCAGGCTTAGGACTGTGTCAGGCTTAGGGTTAGGGTTAGGGTTAGGGTTAGGCTTAGGGTTAGGGTTAGGGTTAGGGTTAGGGTACGGGTTAGGGTACGGGTTAGGGTTAGGGTACGGGTTAGGGTTAGGGTACGGGTTAGGGTTAGGGTACGGGTTAGGGTACGGGTTAGGGTTAGGGTACGGGTTAGGGTACGGGTTAGGTTTAGGGTTAGGGTTAGGTTTATGGTCAGGCTCACAGTCAGAGTCAGGGTCAGCGTTTTCAGTTAGTTTTAGGACCGGGTTAATTTTAGGGTTATAGTTAGGTTCAGGGTTAGGGTTAGACATTGTTAGGGGCAGGGTTATCGTTAGGCGTAGTGTAGGGGTCAGGGTTAGGGTTAGGTTCAGGGTTAGGTTTATGGTCAGGCTCACAGTCAGTGTCAGGGTTAGGGTTAGTTTCAGAGTAAGGGTCAGGGTCAGGGATAGGTTTGGTGTCATGTTCAGTGTTATGGTTAGGGTCCAGTTCAGGATTATGGTCATGGTTAGAATAAGGCCTGCTTTATGTTTAGATTCTGGGTTATGATTAGGGTCCTGACTTAGTTTAGCTTTAGGGTTAGAGTTCTGGTCAGGCTCACGGTCTGGGTCAGAGTTAGGTTTACGGTCAGTGTCAGTGAAAGTATTAGGGTCAGGTTTAGGGTCAGGGCCAGGGTTCAGTTTAGGGTCAGGGCCAGGGTTCTGTTTAGGGTCAAAATTCGGATCAGGGTCAAGTTTTGGCAAAGTTCAGGGTAAGGGTCAGGTCAGATTCAGGGATAAATTCAGGGATAGGTTTAAAGTATGGGTTTGGGGTGAGAATTAGAATTAATTTGAGGATTAGGGTTACACTGGTTTAGGGTCAGGGTCTGCATTAGTTTTATGGGTTAGTTGTAGGGTTAGAATCATTGTTATGTTTTGTGTCATGGTCCATATCAGGGTCAGGGTCAGGGTTACCTTTAGGGTTACAGTTAGGGTCAGAATCACAGTCAGCTTCAGGGTTAGTGTTAGGGTCAGTGTAGGGTCACCGTTAGGGTCAGGTTTAGGTTTATGTTCAGGGTCTGGGTCAGGGTCAGGGTGAAGTTCAGAGCCAGTGTCAGGTTTAGGGTCAGGATCTGGTTTTGGTTTAGGGTCCACGTTCAGCTCAAGGACAGGGTTAGTTTTGGGTCAGTGCTATTGTCAGGGTTAGGTTTAGGGTCAGGATCTGGTGAAGGTCTGGGCCGGGGTCCGGTTTATGGTCAGGGTCAGGATTTGGATTGGGGTCAATATACGGTTCAGTTTCAGGATTAGATTTAGGGGAAAGGTTTGGGTTTGGAGTTAGGATTAGGTTTAGAAGTAGGGTTATGGTTCGGTTAGGGTTAGACAGCCTTAAGGTTAGGGTTAGGTTTTGGGTTAGGGTAGGGTTTAGTTTTATGTTTAGCCTCAGCATTAGGTTTAGGATCGTGGTTGGCATTAGATCAGGGATAGGGTTACCTTAAGGATTGCGGTTAGGGTCGGGAACACAGTCACGGTCAGGGTTAGGGTTAGGGTTAGGGTCAGGCTTAGGACTGTGTCAGGCTTAGGGTTAGGATTAGGGTTAGGGTTAGGCTTAGGGTTAGGGTTAGGGTTAGGGTTAGGGTACGGGTTAGGGTACGGGTTAGGGTTAGGGTACGGGTTAGGGTTAGGGTACGGGTTAGGGTTAGGGTACGGGTTAGGGTACGGGTTAGGGTTAGGGTACGGGTTAGGGTACGGGTTAGGGTTAGGGTTAGGGTTAGATTTATGGTCAGGCTCACAGTCAGAGTCAGGGTCAGCGTTTTCAGTTAGTTTTAGGACCGGGTTAATTTTAGGGTTATAGTTAGGTTCAGGGTTAGGGTTAGACATTGTTAGGGGCAGGGTTATCGTTAGGCGTAGTGTAGGGGTCAGGGTTAGGGTTAGGTTCAGGGTTAGGTTTATGGTCAGGCTCACAGTCAGTGTCAGGGTTAGGGTTAGTTTCAGAGTAAGGGTCAGGGTCAGGGATAGGTTTGGTGTCATGTTCAGTGTTATGGTTAGGGTCCAGTTCAGGATTATGGTCATGGTTAGAATAAGGCCTGCTTTATGTTTAGATTCTGGGTTATGATTAGGGTCCTGACTTAGTTTAGCTTTAGGGTTAGAGTTCTGGTCAGGCTCACGGTCTGGGTCAGAGTTAGGTTTACGGTCAGTGTCAGTGAAAGTATTAGGGTCAGGTTTAGTGTCAGGGCCAGGGTTCAGTTTAGGGTCAGGGCCAGGGTTCTGTTTAGGGTCAAAATTCGGATCAGGGTCAAGTTTTGGCAAAGTTCAGGGTAAGGGTCAGGTCAGATTCAGGGATAAATTCAGGGATAGGTTTAAAGTATGGGTTTGGGGTGAGAATTAGAATTAATTTGAGGATTAGGGTTACACTGGTTTAGGGTCAGGGTCTGCATTAGTTTTATGGGTTAGTTGTAGGGTTAGAATCATTGTTATGTTTTGTGTCATGGTCCATATCAGGGTCAGGGTCAGGGTTACCTTTAGGGTTACAGTTAGGGTCAGAATCACAGTCAGCTTCAGGGTTAGTGTTAGGGTCAGTGTAGGGTCACCGTTAGGGTCAGGTTTAGGTTTATGTTCAGGGTCTGGGTCAGGGTCAGGGTGAAGTTCAGAGCCAGTGTCAGGTTTAGGGTCAGGATCTGGTTTTGGTTTAGGGTCCACGTTCAGCTCAAGGACAGGGTTAGTTTTGGGTCAGTGCTATTGTCAGGGTTAGGTTTAGGGTCAGGATCTGGTGAAGGTCTGGGCCGGGGTCCGGTTTATGGTCAGGGTCAGGATTTGGTTTGGGGTCAATATACGGTTCAGTTTCAGGATTAGATTTAGGGGAAAGGTTTGGGTTTGGAGTTAGGATTAGGTTTAGAAGTAGGGTTATGGTTCGGTTAGGGTTAGACAGCCTTAAGGTTAGGGTTAGGTTTTGGGTTAGGGTAGGGTTTAGTTTTATGTTTAGCCTCAGCATTAGGTTTAGGATCGTGGTTGGCATTAGATCAGGGATAGGGTTACCTTAAGGATTGCGGTTAGGGTCGGGAACACAGTCACGGTCAGGGTTAGGGTTAGGGTTAGGGTCAGGCTTAGGACTGTGTCAGGCTTAGGGTTAGGGTTAGGGTTAGGGTTAGGCTTAGGGTTAGGGTTAGGGTTAGGGTTAGGGTACGGGTTAGGGTACGGGTTAGGGTTAGGGTACGGGTTAGGGTTAGGGTACGGGTTAGGGTTAGGGTACGGGTTAGGGTACGGGTTAGGGTTAGGGTACGGGTTAGGGTACGGGTTAGGTTTAGGGTTAGGGTTAGATTTATGGTCAGGCTCACAGTCAGAGTCAGGGTCAGCGTTTTCAGTTAGTTTTAGGACCGGGTTAATTTTAGGGTTATAGTTAGGTTCAGGGTTAGGGTTAGACATTGTTAGGGGCAGGGTTATCGTTAGGCGTAGTGTAGGGGTCAGGGTTAGGGTTAGGTTCAGGGTTAGGTTTATGGTCAGGCTCACAGTCAGTGTCAGGGTTAGGGTTAGTTTCAGAGTAAGGGTCAGGGTCAGGGATAGGTTTGGTGTCATGTTCAGTGTTATGGTTAGGGTCCAGTTCAGGATTATGGTCATGGTTAGAATAAGGCCTGCTTTATGTTTAGATTCTGGGTTATGATTAGGGTCCTGACTTAGTTTAGCTTTAGGGTTAGAGTTCTGGTCAGGCTCACGGTCTGGGTCAGAGTTAGGTTTACGGTCAGTGTCAGTGAAAGTATTAGGGTCAGGTTTAGGGTCAGGGCCAGGGTTCAGTTTAGGGTCAGGGCCAGGGTTCTGTTTAGGGTCAAAATTCGGATCAGGGTCAAGTTTTGGCAAAGTTCAGGGTAAGGGTCAGGTCAGATTCAGGGATAAATTCAGGGATAGGTTTAAAGTATGGGTTTGGGGTGAGAATTAGAATTAATTTGAGGATTAGGGTTACACTGGTTTAGGGTCAGGGTCTGCATTAGTTTTATGGGTTAGTTGTAGGGTTAGAATCATTGTTATGTTTTGTGTCATGGTCCATATCAGGGTCAGGGTCAGGGTTACCTTTAGGGTTACAGTTAGGGTCAGAATCACAGTCAGCTTCAGGGTTAGTGTTAGGGTCAGTGTAGGGTCACCGTTAGGGTCAGGTTTAGGTTTATGTTCAGGGTCTGGGTCAGGGTCAGGGTGAAGTTCAGAGCCAGTGTCAGGTTTAGGGTCAGGATCTGGTTTTGGTTTAGGGTCCACGTTCAGCTCAAGGACAGGGTTAGTTTTGGGTCAGTGCTATTGTCAGGGTTAGGTTTAGGGTCAGGATCTGGTGAAGGTCTGGGCCGGGGTCCGGTTTATGGTCAGGGTCAGGATTTGGATTGGGGTCAATATACGGTTCAGTTTCAGGATTAGATTTAGGGGAAAGGTTTGGGTTTGGAGTTAGGATTAGGTTTAGAAGTAGGGTTATGGTTCGGTTAGGGTTAGACAGCCTTAAGGTTAGGGTTAGGTTTTGGGTTAGGGTAGGGTTTAGTTTTATGTTTAGCCTCAGCATTAGGTTTAGGATCGTGGTTGGCATTAGATCAGGGATAGGGTTACCTTAAGGATTGCGGTTAGGGTCGGGAACACAGTCACGGTCAGGGTTAGGGTTAGGGTTAGGGTCAGGCTTAGGACTGTGTCAGGCTTAGGGTTAGGGTTAGGGTTAGGGTTAGGCTTAGGGTTAGGGTTAGGGTTAGGGTTAGGGTACGGGTTAGGGTACGGGTTAGGGTTAGGGTACGGGTTAGGGTTAGGGTACGGGTTAGGGTTAGGGTACGGGTTAGGGTACGGGTTAGGGTACGGGTTAGGGTACGGGTTAGGTTTAGGGTTAGGGTTAGATTTATGGTCAGGCTCACAGTCAGAGTCAGGGTCAGCGTTTTCAGTTAGTTTTAGGACCGGGTTAATTTTAGGGTTATAGTTAGGTTCAGGGTTAGGGTTAGACATTGTTAGGGGCAGGGTTATCGTTAGGCGTAGTGTAGGGGTCAGGGTTAGGGTTAGGTTCAGGGTTAGGTTTATGGTCAGGCTCACAGTCAGTGTCAGGTTTAGGGTTAGTTTCAGAGTAAGGGTCAGGGTCAGGGATAGGTTTGGTGTCATGTTCAGTGTTATGGTTAGGGTCCAGTTCAGGATTATGGTCATGGTTAGAATAAGGCCTGCTTTATGTTTAGATTCTGGGTTATGATTAGGGTCCTGACTTAGTTTAGCTTTAGGTTTAGAGTTCTGGTCAGGCTCACGGTCTGGGTCAGAGTTAGGTTTACGGTCAGTGTCAGTGAAAGTATTAGGGTCAGGTTTAGGGTCAGGGCCAGGGTTCAGTTTAGGGTCAGGGCCAGGGTTCTGTTTAGGGTCAAAATTCGGATCAGGGTCAAGTTTTGGCAAAGTTCAGGGTAAGGGTCAGGTCAGATTCAGGGATAAATTCAGGGATAGGTTTAAAGTATGGGTTTGGGGTGAGAATTAAATTAATTTGAGGATTAGGGTTACACTGGTTTAGGGTCAGGGTCTGCATTAGTTTTATGGGTTAGTTGTAGGGTTAGAATCATTGTTATGTTTTGTGTCATGGTCCATATCAGGGTCAGGGTCAGGGTTACCTTTAGGGTTACAGTTAGGGTCAGAATCACAGTCAGCTTCAGGGTTAGTGTTAGGGTCAGTGTAGGGTCACCGTTAGGGTCAGGTTTAGGTTTATGTTCAGGGTCTGGGTCAGGGTCAGGGTGAAGTTCAGAGCCAGTGTCAGGTTTAGGGTCAGGATCTGGTTTTGGTTTAGGGTCCACGTTCAGCTCAAGGACAGGGTTAGTTTTGGGTCAGTGCTATTGTCAGGGTTAGGTTTAGGGTCAGGATCTGGTGAAGGTCTGGGCCGGGGTCCGGTTTATGGTCAGGGTCAGGATTTGGATTGGGGTCAATATACGGTTCAGTTTCAGGATTAGATTTAGGGGAAAGGTTTGGGTTTGGAGTTAGGATTAGGTTTAGAAGTAGGGTTATGGTTCGGTTAGGGTTAGACAGCCTTAAGGTTAGGGTTAGGTTTTGGGTTAGGGTAGGGTTTAGTTTTATGTTTAGCCTCAGCATTAGGTTTAGGATCGTGGTTGGCATTAGATCAGGGATAGGGTTACCTTAAGGATTGCGGTTAGGGTCGGGAACACAGTCACGGTCAGGGTTAGGGTTAGGGTTAGGGTCAGGCTTAGGACTGTGTCAGGATTAGGGTTAGGGTTAGGGTTAGGGTACGGGTTAGGGTTAGGGTACGGGTTAGGGTACGGGTTAGGGTACGGGTTAGGGTTAGGGTTAGGGTTAGGGTTAGGTTTATGGTCAGGCTCACAGTCAGAGTCAGGGTCAGCGTTTTCAGTTAGTTTTAGGACCGGGTTAATTTTAGGGTTATAGTTAGGTTCAGGGTTAGGGTTAGACATTGTTAGGGGCAGGGTTATCGTTAGGCGTAGTGTAGGGGTCATGGTTAGGGTTAGGTTCAGGGTTAGGTTTATGGTCAGGCTCACAGTCAGTGTCAGGGTTAGGGTTAGTTTCAGAGTAAGGGTCAGGGTCAGGGATAGGTTTGGTGTCATGTTCAGTGTTATGGTTAGGGTCCAGTTCAGGATTATGGTCATGGTTAGAATAAGGCCTGCTTTATGTTTAGATTCTGGGTTATGATTAGGGTCCTGACTTAGTTTAGCTTTAGGGTTAGAGTTCTGGTCAGGCTCACGGTCTGGGTCAGAGTTAGGTTTATGGTCAGTGTCAGTGAAAGTATTAGGGTCAGGTTTAGGGTCAGGGCCAGGGTTCAGTTTAGGGTCAGGGCCAGGGTTCTGTTTAGGGTCAAAATTCGGATCAGGGTCAAGTTTTGGCAAAGTTCAGGGTAAGGGTCAGGTCAGATTCAGGGATAAATTCAGGGATAGGTTTAAAGTATGGGTTTGGGGTGAGAATTAGAATTAATTTGAGGATTAGGGTTACACTGGTTTAGGGTCAGGGTCTGCATTAGTTTTATGGGTTAGTTGTAGGGTTAGAATCATTGTTATGTTTTGTGTCATGGTCCATATCAGGGTCAGGGTCAGGGTTACCTTTAGGGTTACAGTTAGGGTCAGAATCACAGTCAGCTTCAGGGTTAGTGTTAGGGTCAGTGTAGGGTCACCGTTAGGGTCAGGTTTAGGTTTATGTTCAGGGTCTGGGTCAGGGTCAGGGTGAAGTTCAGAGCCAGTGTCAGGTTTAGGGTCAGGATCTGGTTTTGGTTTAGGGTCCACGTTCAGCTCAAGGACAGGGTTAGTTTTGGGTCAGTGCTATTGTCAGGGTTAGGTTTAGGGTCAGGATCTGGTGAAGGTCTGGGCCGGGGTCCGGTTTATGGTCAGGGTCAGGATTTGGATTGGGGTCAATATACGGTTCAGTTTCAGGATTAGATTTAGGGGAAAGGTTTGGGTTTGGAGTTAGGATTAGGTTTAGAAGTAGGGTTATGGTTCGGTTAGGGTTAGACAGCCTTAAGGTTAGGGTTAGGTTTTGGGTTAGGGTAGGGTTTAGTTTTATGTTTAGCCTCAGCATTAGGTTTAGGATCGTGGTTGGCATTAGATCAGGGATAGGGTTACCTTAAGGATTGCGGTTAGGGTCGGGAACACAGTCACGGTCAGGGTTAGGGTTAGGGTTAGGGTCAGGCTTAGGACTGTGTCAGGATTAGGGTTAGGGTTAGGGTTAGGGTTAGGGTCCGGGTTAGGGTTAGGGTTAGGGTACGGGTTAGGGTACGGGTTAGGGTTAGGGTACGGGTTAGGGTTAGGGTACGGGTTAGGGTTAGGGTACGGGTTAGGGTACGGGTTAGGGTTAGGGTACGGGTTAGGGTACGGGTTAGGTTTAGGGTTAGGGTTAGGTTTATGGTCAGGCTCACAGTCAGAGTCAGGGTCAGCGTTTTCAGTTAGTTTTAGGACCGGGTTAATTTTAGGGTTATAGTTAGGTTCAGGGTTAGGGTTAGACATTGTTAGGGGCAGGGTTATCGTTAGGCGTAGTGTAGGGGTCAGGGTTAGGGTTAGGTTCAGGGTTAGGTTTATGGTCAGGCTCACAGTCAGTGTCAGGGTTAGGGTTAGTTTCAGAGTAAGGGTCAGGGTCAGGGATAGGTTTGGTGTCATGTTCAGTGTTATGGTTAGGGTCCAGTTCAGGATTATGGTCATGGTTAGAATAAGGCCTGCTTTATGTTTAGATTCTGGGTTATGATTAGGGTCCTGACTTAGTTTAGCTTTAGGGTTAGAGTTCTGGTCAGGCTCACGGTCTGGGTCAGAGTTAGGTTTACGGTCAGTGTCAGTGAAAGTATTAGGGTCAGGTTTAGGGTCAGGGCCAGGGTTCAGTTTAGGGTCAGGGCCAGGGTTCTGTTTAGGGTCAAAATTCGGATCAGGGTCAAGTTTTGGCAAAGTTCAGGGTAAGGGTCAGGTCAGATTCAGGGATAAATTCAGGGATAGGTTTAAAGTATGGGTTTGGGGTGAGAATTAGAATTAATTTGAGGATTAGGGTTACACTGGTTTAGGGTCAGGGTCTGCATTAGTTTTATGGGTTAGTTGTAGGGTTAGAATCATTGTTATGTTTTGTGTCATGGTCCATATCAGGGTCAGGGTCAGGGTTACCTTTAGGGTTACAGTTAGGGTCAGAATCACAGTCAGCTTCAGGGTTAGTGTTAGGGTCAGTGTAGGGTCACCGTTAGGGTCAGGTTTAGGTTTATGTTCAGGGTCTGGGTCAGGGTCAGGGTGAAGTTCAGAGCCAGTGTCAGGTTTAGGGTCAGGATCTGGTTTTGGTTTAGGGTCCACGTTCAGCTCAAGGACAGGGTTAGTTTTGGGTCAGTGCTATTGTCAGGGTTAGGTTTAGGGTCAGGATCTGGTGAAGGTCTGGGCCGGGGTCCGGTTTATGGTCAGGGTCAGGATTTGGATTGGGGTCAATATACGGTTCAGTTTCAGGATTAGATTTAGGGGAAAGGTTTGGGTTTGGAGTTAGGATTAGGTTTAGAAGTAGGGTTATGGTTCGGTTAGGGTTAGACAGCCTTAAGGTTAGGGTTAGGTTTTGGGTTAGGGTAGGGTTTAGTTTTATGTTTAGCCTCAGCATTAGGTTTAGGATCGTGGTTGGCATTAGATCAGGGATAGGGTTACCTTAAGGATTGCGGTTAGGGTCGGGAACACAGTCACGGTCAGGGTTAGGGTTAGGGTTAGGGTCAGGCTTAGGACTGTGTCAGGCTTAGGGTTAGGGTTAGGGTTAGGGTTAGGCTTAGGGTTAGGGTTAGGGTTAGGGTTAGGGTACGGGTTAGGGTACGGGTTAGGGTTAGGGTACGGGTTAGGGTTAGGGTACGGGTTAGGGTTAGGGTACGGGTTAGGGTACGGGTTAGGGTTAGGGTACGGGTTAGGGTACGGGTTAGGTTTAGGGTTAGGGTTAGATTTATGGTCAGGCTCACAGTCAGAGTCAGGGTCAGCGTTTTCAGTTAGTTTTAGGACCGGGTTAATTTTAGGGTTATAGTTAGGTTCAGGGTTAGGGTTAGACATTGTTAGGGGCAGGGTTATCGTTAGGCGTAGTGTAGGGGTCAGGGTTAGGGTTAGGTTCAGGGTTAGGTTTATGGTCAGGCTCACAGTCAGTGTCAGGGTTAGGGTTAGTTTCAGAGTAAGGGTCAGGGTCAGGGATAGGTTTGGTGTCATGTTCAGTGTTATGGTTAGGGTCCAGTTCAGGATTATGGTCATGGTTAGAATAAGGCCTGCTTTATGTTTAGATTCTGGGTTATGATTAGGGTCCTGACTTAGTTTAGCTTTAGGGTTAGAGTTCTGGTCAGGCTCACGGTCTGGGTCAGAGTTAGGTTTACGGTCAGTGTCAGTGAAAGTATTAGGGTCAGGTTTAGGGTCAGGGCCAGGGTTCAGTTTAGGGTCAGGGCCAGGGTTCTGTTTAGGGTCAAAATTCGGATCAGGGTCAAGTTTTGGCAAAGTTCAGGGTAAGGGTCAGGTCAGATTCAGGGATAAATTCAGGGATAGGTTTAAAGTATGGGTTTGGGGTGAGAATTAGAATTAATTTGAGGATTAGGGTTACACTGGTTTAGGGTCAGGGTCTGCATTAGTTTTATGGGTTAGTTGTAGGGTTAGAATCATTGTTATGTTTTGTGTCATGGTCCATATCAGGGTCAGGGTCAGGGTTACCTTTAGGGTTACAGTTAGGGTCAGAATCACAGTCAGCTTCAGGGTTAGTGTTAGGGTCAGTGTAGGGTCACCGTTAGGGTCAGGTTTAGGTTTATGTTCAGGGTCTGGGTCAGGGTCAGGGTGAAGTTCAGAGCCAGTGTCAGGTTTAGGGTCAGGATCTGGTTTTGGTTTAGGGTCCACGTTCAGCTCAAGGACAGGGTTAGTTTTGGGTCAGTGCTATTGTCAGGGTTAGGTTTAGGGTCAGGATCTGGTGAAGGTCTGGGCCGGGGTCCGGTTTATGGTCAGGGTCAGGATTTGGATTGGGGTCAATATACGGTTCAGTTTCAGGATTAGATTTAGGGGAAAGGTTTGGGTTTGGAGTTAGGATTAGGTTTAGAAGTAGGGTTATGGTTCGGTTAGGGTTAGACAGCCTTAAGGTTAGGGTTAGGTTTTGGGTTAGGGTAGGGTTTAGTTTTATGTTTAGCCTCAGCATTAGGTTTAGGATCGTGGTTGGCATTAGATCAGGGATAGGGTTACCTTAAGGATTGCGGTTAGGGTCGGGAACACAGTCACGGTCAGGGTTAGGGTTAGGGTTAGGGTCAGGCTTAGGACTGTGTCAGGCTTAGGGTTAGGGTTAGGGTTAGGGTCCGGGTTAGGGTTAGGGTTAGGGTACGGGTTAGGGTTAGGGTACGGGTTAGGGTACGGGTTAGGGTTAGGGTACGGGTTAGGGTACGGGTTAGGGTACGGGTTAGGGTACGGGTTAGGTTTAGGGTTAGGGTTAGGTTTATGGTCAGGCTCTCAGTCAGAGTCAGGGTCAGCGTTTTCAGTTAGTTTTAGGACCGGGTTAATTTTAGGGTTATAGTTAGGTTCAGGGTTAGGGTTAGACATTGTTAGGGGCAGGGTTATCGTTAGGCGTAGTGTAGGGGTCAGGGTTAGGGTTAGGTTCAGGGTTAGGTTTATGGTCAGGCTCACAGTCAGTGTCAGGGTTAGGGTTAGTTTCAGAGTAAGGGTCAGGGTCAGGGATAGGTTTGGTGTCATGTTCAGTGTTATGGTTAGGGTCCAGTTCAGGATTATGGTCCTGGTTAGAATAAGGCCTGCTTTATGTTTAGATTCTGGGTTATGATTAGGGTCCTGACTTAGTTTAGCTTTAGGGTTAGAGTTCTGGTCAGGCTCACGGTCTGGGTCAGAGTTAGGTTTATGGTCAGTGTCAGTGAAAGTATTAGGGTCAGGTTTAGGGTCAGGGCCAGGGTTCAGTTTAGGGTCAGGGCCAGGGTTCTGTTTAGGGTCAAAATTCGAATCAGGATCAAGTTTTGGCAAAGTTCAGGGTAAGGGTCAGGTCAGATTCAGGGATAAATTCAGGGATAGGTTTAAAGTATGGGTTTGGGGTGAGAATTAGAATTAATTTGAGGATTAGGGTTACACTGGTTTAGGGTCAGGGTCTGCATTAGTTTTATGGGTTAGTTGTAGGGTTAGAATCATTGTTATGTTTTGTGTCATGGTCCATATCAGGGTCAGGGTCAGGGTTACCTTTAGGGTTACAGTTAGGGTCAGAGTCACAGTCAGCTTCAGGGTTAGTGTTAGGGTCAGTGTAGGGTCACCGTTAGGGTCAGGTTTAGGTTTATGTTCAGGGTCTGGGTCAGGGTCAGGGTGAAGTTCAGAGCCAGTGTCAGGTTTAGGGTCAGGATCTGGTTTTGGTTTAGGGTCCACGTTCAGCTCAAGGACAGGGTTAGTTTTGGGTCAGTGCTATTGTCAGGGTTAGGTTTAGGGTCAGGATCTGGTGAAGGTCTGGGCCGGGGTCCGGTTTATGGTCAGGGTCAGGATTTGGATTGGGGTCAATATACGGTTCAGTTTCAGGATTAGATTTAGGGGAAAGGTTTGGGTTTGGAGTTAGGATTAGGTTTAGAAGTAGGGTTATGGTTCGGTTAGGGTTAGACAGCCTTAAGGTTAGGGTTAGGTTTTGGGTTAGGGTAGGGTTTAGTTTTATGTTTAGCCTCAGCATTAGGTTTAGGATCGTGGTTGGCATTAGATCAGGGATAGGGTTACCTTAAGGATTGCGGTTAGGGTCGGGAACACAGTCACGGTCAGGGTTAGGGTTAGGGTTAGGGTCAGGCTTAGGACTGTGTCAGGATTAGGGTTAGGGTTAGGGTTAGGGTTAGGGTCCGGGTTAGGGTTAGGGTTAGGGTACGGGTTAGGGTTAGGGTACGGGTTAGGGTTAGGGTTAGGGTACGGGTTAGGGTTAGGGTACGGGTTAGGGTTAGGGTACGGGTTAGGGTACGGGTTAGGGTTAGGGTACGGGTTAGGGTACGGGTTAGGGTACGGGTTAGGGTTAGGGTTAGGGTTAGGGTTAGGTTTATGGTCAGGCTCACAGTCAGAGTCAGGGTCAGCGTTCAGTTAGTTTTAGGACCGGGTTAATTTTAGGGTTATAGTTAGGTTCAGGGTTAGGGTTAGACATTGTTAGGGGCAGGGTTATCGTTAGGCGTAGTGTAGGGGTCAGGGTTAGGGTTAGGTTCAGGGTTAGGTTTATGGTCAGGCTCACAGTCAGTGTCAGGGTTAGGGTTAGTTTCAGAGTAAGGGTCAGGGTCAGGGATAGGTTTGGTGTCATGTTCAGTGTTATGGTTAGGGTCCAGTTCAGGATTATGGTCATGGTTAGAATAAGGCCTGCTTTATGTTTAGATTCTGGGTTATGATTAGGGTCCTGACTTAGTTTAGCTTTAGGGTTAGAGTTCTGGTCAGGCTCACGGTCTGGGTCAGAGTTAGGTTTACGGTCAGTGTCAGTGAAAGTATTAGGGTCAGGTTTAGGGTCAGGGCCAGGGTTCAGTTTAGGGTCAGGGCCAGGGTTCTGTTTAGGGTCAAAATTCGGATCAGGGTCAAGTTTTGGCAAAGTTCAGGGTAAGGGTCAGGTCAGATTCAGGGATAAATTCAGGGATAGGTTTAAAGTATGGGTTTGGGGTGAGAATTAGAATTAATTTGAGGATTAGGGTTACACTGGTTTAGGGTCAGGGTCTGCATTAGTTTTATGGGTTAGTTGTAGGGTTAGAATCATTGTTATGTTTTGTGTCATGGTCCATATCAGGGTCAGGGTCAGGGTTACCTTTAGGGTTACAGTTAGGGTCAGAATCACAGTCAGCTTCAGGGTTAGTGTTAGGGTCAGTGTAGGGTCACCGTTAGGGTCAGGTTTAGGTTTATGTTCAGGGTCTGGGTCAGGGTCAGGGTGAAGTTCAGAGCCAGTGTCAGGTTTAGGGTCAGGATCTGGTTTTGGTTTAGGGTCCACGTTCAGCTCAAGGACAGGGTTAGTTTTGGGTCAGTGCTATTGTCAGGGTTAGGTTTAGGGTCAGGATCTGGTGAAGGTCTGGGCCGGGGTCCGGTTTATGGTCAGGGTCAGGATTTGGATTGGGGTCAATATACGGTTCAGTTTCAGGATTAGATTTAGGGGAAAGGTTTGGGTTTGGAGTTAGGATTAGGTTTAGAAGTAGGGTTATGGTTCGGTTAGGGTTAGACAGCCTTAAGGTTAGGGTTAGGTTTTGGGTTAGGGTAGGGTTTAGTTTTATGTTTAGCCTCAGCATTAGGTTTAGGATCGTGGTTGGCATTAGATCAGGGATAGGGTTACCTTAAGGATTGCGGTTAGGGTCGGGAACACAGTCACGGTCAGGGTTAGGGTTAGGGTTAGGGTCAGGCTTAGGACTGTGTCAGGCTTAGGGTTAGGGTTAGGGTTAGGGTCCGGGTTAGGGTTAGGGTTAGGGTACGGGTTAGGGTTAGGGTACGGGTTAGGGTACGGGTTAGGGTTAGGGTACGGGTTAGGGTACGGGTTAGGGTTAGGGTACGGGTTAGGGTACGGGTTAGGGTACGGGTTAGGGTACGGGTTAGGTTTAGGGTTAGGGTTAGGTTTATGGTCAGGCTCTCAGTCAGAGTCAGGGTCAGCGTTTTCAGTTAGTTTTAGGACCGGGTTAATTTTAGGGTTATAGTTAGGTTCAGGGTTAGGGTTAGACATTGTTAGGGGCAGGGTTATCGTTAGGCGTAGTGTAGGGGTCAGGGTTAGGGTTAGGTTCAGGGTTAGGTTTATGGTCAGGCTCACAGTCAGTGTCAGGGTTAGGGTTAGTTTCAGAGTAAGGGTCAGGGTCAGGGATAGGTTTGGTGTCATGTTCAGTGTTATGGTTAGGGTCCAGTTCAGGATTATGGTCATGGTTAGAATAAGGCCTGCTTTATGTTTAGATTCTGGGTTATGATTAGGGTCCTGACTTAGTTTAGCTTTAGGGTTAGAGTTCTGGTCAGGCTCACGGTCTGGGTCAGAGTTAGGTTTATGGTCAGTGTCAGTGAAAGTATTAGGGTCAGGTTTAGGGTCAGGGCCAGGGTTCAGTTTAGGGTCAGGGCCAGGGTTCTGTTTAGGGTCAAAATTCGAATCAGGATCAAGTTTTGGCAAAGTTCAGGGTAAGGGTCAGGTCAGATTCAGGGATAAATTCAGGGATAGGTTTAAAGTATGGGTTTGGGGTGAGAATTAGAATTAATTTGAGGATTAGGGTTACACTGGTTTAGGGTCAGGGTCTGCATTAGTTTTATGGGTTAGTTGTAGGGTTAGAATCATTGTTATGTTTTGTGTCATGGTCCATATCAGGGTCAGGGTCAGGGTTACCTTTAGGGTTACAGTTAGGGTCAGAGTCACAGTCAGCTTCAGGGTTAGTGTTAGGGTCAGTGTAGGGTCACCGTTAGGGTCAGGTTTAGGTTTATGTTCAGGGTCTGGGTCAGGGTCAGGGTGAAGTTCAGAGCCAGTGTCAGGTTTAGGGTCAGGATCTGGTTTTGGTTTAGGGTCCACGTTCAGCTCAAGGACAGGGTTAGTTTTGGGTCAGTGCTATTGTCAGGGTTAGGTTTAGGGTCAGGATCTGGTGAAGGTCTGGGCCGGGGTCCGGTTTATGGTCAGGGTCAGGATTTGGATTGGGGTCAATATACGGTTCAGTTTCAGGATTAGATTTAGGGGAAAGGTTTGGGTTTGGAGTTAGGATTAGGTTTAGAAGTAGGGTTATGGTTCGGTTAGGGTTAGACAGCCTTAAGGTTAGGGTTAGGTTTTGGGTTAGGGTAGGGTTTAGTTTTATGTTTAGCCTCAGCATTAGGTTTAGGATCGTGGTTGGCATTAGATCAGGGATAGGGTTACCTTAAGGATTGCGGTTAGGGTCGGGAACACAGTCACGGTCAGGGTTAGGGTTAGGGTTAGGGTCAGGCTTAGGACTGTGTCAGGATTAGGGTTAGGGTTAGGGTTAGGGTTAGGGTCCGGGTTAGGGTTAGGGTTAGGGTACGGGTTAGGGTTAGGGTACGGGTTAGGGTTAGGGTTAGGGTACGGGTTAGGGTTAGGGTACGGGTTAGGGTTAGGGTACGGGTTAGGGTACGGGTTAGGGTTAGGGTACGGGTTAGGGTACGGGTTAGGGTACGGGTTAGGGTTAGGGTTAGGGTTAGGGTTAGGTTTATGGTCAGGCTCACAGTCAGAGTCAGGGTCAGCGTTCAGTTAGTTTTAGGACCGGGTTAATTTTAGGGTTATAGTTAGGTTCAGGGTTAGGGTTAGACATTGTTAGGGGCAGGGTTATCGTTAGGCGTAGTGTAGGGGTCAGGGTTAGGGTTAGGTTCAGGGTTAGGTTTATGGTCAGGCTCACAGTCAGTGTCAGGGTTAGGGTTAGTTTCAGAGTAAGGGTCAGGGTCAGGGATAGGTTTGGTGTCATGTTCAGTGTTATGGTTAGGGTCCAGTTCAGGATTATGGTCATGGTTAGAATAAGGCCTGCTTTATGTTTAGATTCTGGGTTATGATTAGGGTCCTGACTTAGTTTAGCTTTAGGGTTAGAGTTCTGGTCAGGCTCACGGTCTGGGTCAGAGTTAGGTTTATGGTCAGTGTCAGTGAAAGTATTAGGGTCAGGTTTAGGGTCAGGGCCAGGGTTCAGTTTAGGGTCAGGGCCAGGGTTCTGTTTAGGGTCAAAATTCGGATCAGGGTCAAGTTTTGGCAAAGTTCAGGGTAAGGGTCAGGTCAGATTCAGGGATAAATTCAGGGATAGGTTTAAAGTATGGGTTTGGGGTGAGAATTAGAATTAATTTGAGGATTAGGGTTACACTGGTTTAGGGTCAGGGTCTGCATTAGTTTTATGGGTTAGTTGTAGGGTTAGAATCATTGTTATGTTTTGTGTCATGGTCCATATCAGGGTCAGGGTCAGGGTTACCTTTAGGGTTACAGTTAGGGTCAGAATCACAGTCAGCTTCAGGGTTAGTGTTAGGGTCAGTGTAGGGTCACCGTTAGGGTCAGGTTTAGGTTTATGTTCAGGGTCTGGGTCAGGGTCAGGGTGAAGTTCAGAGCCAGTGTCAGGTTTAGGGTCAGGATCTGGTTTTGGTTTAGGGTCCACGTTCAGCTCAAGGACAGGGTTAGTTTTGGGTCAGTGCTATTGTCAGGGTTAGGTTTAGGGTCAGGATCTGGTGAAGGTCTGGGCCGGGGTCCGGTTTATGGTCAGGGTCAGGATTTGGATTGGGGTCAATATACGGTTCAGTTTCAGGATTAGATTTAGGGGAAAGGTTTGGGTTTGGAGTTAGGATTAGGTTTAGAAGTAGGGTTATGGTTCGGTTAGGGTTAGACAGCCTTAAGGTTAGGGTTAGGTTTTGGGTGAGGGTAGGGTTTAGTTTTATGTTTAGCCTCAGCATTAGGTTTAGGATCGTGGTTGGCATTAGATCAGGGATAGGGTTACCTTAAGGATTGCGGTTAGGGTCGGGAACACAGTCACGGTCAGGGTTAGGGTTAGGGTTAGGGTCAGGCTTAGGACTGAGTCAGGCTTAGGGTTAGGGTTAGGGTTAGGGTACGGGTTAGGGTACGGGTTAGGGTACGGGTTAGGGTTAGGGTTAGGGTACGGGTTAGGGTTAGGGTACGGGTTAGGGTTAGGGTACGGGTTAGGGTTAGGGTATGGGTTAGGGTACGGGTTAGGGTACGGGTTATGGTACGGGTTAGAGTACGGGTTAGTGTACGGGTTAGGTTTAGGTTTAGGGTTAGGGTTAGGGTTATGGTTAGGTTTATGGTCAGGCTCACAGTCAGAGTCAGGGTCAGCGTTTTCAGTTAGTTTTAGGACCGGGTTAATTTTAGGGTTATAGTTAGGTTCAGGGTTAGGGTTAGACATTGTTAGGGGCAGGGTTATCGTTAGGCGTAGTGTAGGGGTCAGGGTTAGGGTTAGGTTCAGGGTTAGGTTTATGGTCAGGCTCACAGTCAGTGTCAGGGTTAGGGTTAGTTTCAGAGTAAGGGTCAGGGTCAGGGATAGGTTTGGTGTCATGTTCAGTGTTATGGTTAGGGTCCAGTTCAGGATTATGGTCATGGTTAGAATAAGACCTGCTTTATGTTTAGATTCTGGGTTATGATTAGGGTCCTGACTTAGTTTAGCTTTAGGGTTAGAGTTCTGGTCAGGCTCACGGTCTGGGTCAGAGTTAGGTTTATGGTCAGTGTCAGTGAAAGTATTAGGGTCAGGTTTAGGGTCAGGGCCAGGGTTCAGTTTAGGGTCAGGGCCAGGTTTCTGTTTAGGGTCAAAATTCGAATCAGGATCAAGTTTTGGCAAAGTTCAGGGTAAGGGTCAGGTCAGATTCAGGGATAAATTCAGGGATAGGTTTAAAGTATGGGTTTGGGGTGAGAATTAGAATTAATTTGAGGATTAGGGTTACACTGGTTTAGGGTCAGGGTCTGCATTAGTTTTATGGGTTAGTTGTAGGGTTAGAATCATTGTTATGTTTTGTGTCATGGTCCATATCAGGGTCAGGGTCAGGGTTACCTTTAGGGTTACAGTTAGGGTCAGAGTCACAGTCAGCTTCAGGGTTAGTGTTAGGGTCAGTGTAGGGTCACCGTTAGGGTCAGGTTTAGGTTTATGTTCAGGGTCTGGGTCAGGGTCAGGGTGAAGTTCAGAGCCAGTGTCAGGTTTAGGGTCAGGATCTGGTTTTGGTTTAGGGTCCACGTTCAGCTCAAGGACAGGGTTAGTTTTGGGTCAGTGCTATTGTCAGGGTTAGGTTTAGGGTCAGGATCTGGTGAAGGTCTGGGCCGGGGTCCGGTTTATGGTCAGGGTCAGGATTTGGATTGGGGTCAATATACGGTTCAGTTTCAGGATTAGATTTAGGGGAAAGGTTTGGGTTTGGAGTTAGGATTAGGTTTAGAAGTAGGGTTATGGTTCGGTTAGGGTTAGACAGCCTTAAGGTTAGGGTTAGGTTTTGGGTTAGGTTAGGGTTTAGTTTTATGTTTAGCCTCAGCATTAGGTTTAGGATCGTGGTTGGCATTAGATCAGGGATAGGGTTACCTTAAGGATTGCGGTTAGGGTCGGGAACACAGTCACGGTCAGGGTTAGGGTTAGGGTTAGGGTCAGGCTTAGGACTGAGTCAGGCTTAGGGTTAGGGTTAGGTTTAGGGTTAGGGTACGGGTTAGGGTTAGGGTTAGGGTACGGGTTAGGGTTAGGGTTAGGGTACGGGTTAGGGTTAGGGTACGGGTTAGGCTTAGGGTACGGGTTAGGGTTAGGGTATGGGTTAGGGTACGGGTTAGGGTACGGGTTATGGTACGGGTTAGAGTACGGGTTAGGGTACGGGTTAGGGTTAGGTTTAGGGTTAGGGTTAGGGTTATGGTTAGGTTTATGGTCAGGCTCACAGTCAGAGTCAGGGTCAGCGTTTTCAGTTAGTTTTAGGACCGGGTTAATTTTAGGGTTATAGTTAGGTTCAGGGTTAGGGTTAGACATTGTTAGGGGCAGGGTTATCGTTAGGCGTAGTGTAGGGGTCAGGGTTAGGGTTAGGTTCAGGGTTAGGTTTATGGTCAGGCTCACAGTCAGTGTCAGGGTTAGGGTTAGTTTCAGAGTAAGGGTCAGGGTCAGGGATAGGTTTGGTGTCATGTTCAGTGTTATGGTTAGGGTCCAGTTCAGGATTATGGTCATGGTTAGAATAAGGCGTGCTTTATGTTTAGATTCTGGGTTATGATTAGGGTCCTGACTTAGTTTAGCTTTAGGGTTAGAGTTCTGGTCAGGCTCACGGTCTGGGTCAGAGTTAGGTTTATGGTCAGTGTCAGTGAAAGTATTAGGGTCAGGTTTAGGGTCAGGGCCAGGGTTCAGTTTAGGGTCAGGGCCAGGTTTCTGTTTAGGGTCAAAATTCGAATCAGGATCAAGTTTTGGCAAAGTTCAGGGTAAGGGTCAGGTCAGATTCAGGGATAAATTCAGGGATAGGTTTAAAGTATGGGTTTGGGGTGAGAATTAGAATTAATTTGAGGATTAGGGTTACACTGGTTTAGGGTCAGGGTCTGCATTAGTTTTATGGGTTAGTTGTAGGGTTAGAATCATTGTTATGTTTTGTGTCATGGTCCATATCAGGGTCAGGGTCAGGGTTACCTTTAGGGTTACAGTTAGGGTCAGAGTCACAGTCAGCGGCAGGGTTAGTGTTAGGGTCAGTGTAGGGTCACCGTTAGGGTCAGGTTTAGGTTTATGTTCAGGGTCTGGGTCAGGGTCAGGGTGAAGTTCAGAGCCAGTGTCAGGTTTAGGGTCAGGATCTGGTTTTGGTTTAGGGTCCACGTTCAGCTCAAGGACAGGGTTAGTTTTGGGTCAGTGCTATTGTCAGGGTTAGGTTTAGGGTCAGGATCTGGTGAAGGTCTGGGCCGGGGTCCGGTTTATGGTCAGGGTCAGGATTTGGATTGGGGTCAATATACGGTTCAGTTTCAGGATTAGATTTAGGGGAAAGGTTTGGGTTTGGAGTTAGGATTAGGTTTAGAAGTAGGGTTATGGTTCGGTTAGGGTTAGACAGCCTTAAGGTTAGGGTTAGGTTTTGGGTTAGGGTAGGGTTTAGTTTTATGTTTAGCCTCAGCATTAGGTTTAGGATCGTGGTTGGCATTAGATCAGGGATAGGGTTACCTTAAGGATTGCGGTTAGGGTCGGGAACACAGTCACGGTCAGGGTTAGGGTTAGGGTTAGGGTCAGGCTTAGGACTGTGTCAGGATTAGGGTTAGGGTTAGGGTTAGGGTTAGGGTCCGGGTTAGGGTTAGGGTTAGGGTACGGGTTAGGGTTAGGGTACGGGTTAGGGTTAGGGTTAGGGTACGGGTTAGGGTTAGGGTACGGGTTAGGGTTAGGGTACGGGTTAGGGTACGGGTTAGGGTTAGGGTACGGGTTAGGGTTAGGGTTAGGGTTAGGGTTAGGTTTATGGTCAGGCTCACAGTCAGAGTCAGGGTCAGCGTTCAGTTAGTTTTAGGACCGGGTTAATTTTAGGGTTATAGTTAGGTTCAGGGTTAGGGTTAGACATTGTTAGGGGCAGGGTTATCGTTAGGCGTAGTGTAGGGGTCAGGGTTAGGGTTAGGTTCAGGGTTAGGTTTATGGTCAGGCTCACAGTCAGTGTCAGGGTTAGGGTTAGTTTCAGAGTAAGGGTCAGGGTCAGGGATAGGTTTGGTGTCATGTTCAGTGTTATGGTTAGGGTCCAGTTCAGGATTATGGTCATGGTTAGAATAAGGCCTGCTTTATGTTTAGATTCTGGGTTATGATTAGGGTCCTGACTTAGTTTAGCTTTAGGGTTAGAGTTCTGGTCAGGCTCACGGTCTGGGTCAGAGTTAGGTTTATGGTCAGTGTCAGTGAAAGTATTAGGGTCAGGTTTAGGGTCAGGGCCAGGGTTCAGTTTAGGGTCAGGGCCAGGGTTCTGTTTAGGGTCAAAATTCGGATCAGGGTCAAGTTTTGGCAAAGTTCAGGGTAAGGGTCAGGTCAGATTCAGGGATAAATTCAGGGATAGGTTTAAAGTATGGGTTTGGGGTGAGAATTAGAATTAATTTGAGGATTAGGGTTACACTGGTTTAGGGTCAGGGTCTGCATTAGTTTTATGGGTTAGTTGTAGGGTTAGAATCATTGTTATGTTTTGTGTCATGGTCCATATCAGGGTCAGGGTCAGGGTTACCTTTAGGGTTACAGTTAGGGTCAGAATCACAGTCAGCTTCAGGGTTAGTGTTAGGGTCAGTGTAGGGTCACCGTTAGGGTCAGGTTTAGGTTTATGTTCAGGGTCTGGGTCAGGGTCAGGGTGAAGTTCAGAGCCAGTGTCAGGTTTAGGGTCAGGATCTGGTTTTGGTTTAGGGTCCACGTTCAGCTCAAGGACAGGGTTAGTTTTGGGTCAGTGCTATTGTCAGGGTTAGGTTTAGGGTCAGGATCTGGTGAAGGTCTGGGCCGGGGTCCGGTTTATGGTCAGGGTCAGGATTTGGATTGGGGTCAATATACGGTTCAGTTTCAGGATTAGATTTAGGGGAAAGGTTTGGGTTTGGAGTTAGGATTAGGTTTAGAAGTAGGGTTATGGTTCGGTTAGGGTTAGACAGCCTTAAGGTTAGGGTTAGGTTTTGGGTTAGGGTAGGGTTTAGTTTTATGTTTAGCCTCATATTAGGTTTAGGATCGTGGTTGGCATTAGATCAGGGATAGGGTTACCTTAAGGATTGCGGTTAGGGTCGGGAACACAGTCACGGTCAGGGTTAGGGTTAGGGTTAGGGTCAGGCTTAGGACTGTGTCAGGCTTAGGGTTAGGGTTAGGGTTAGGGTTAGGCTTAGGGTTAGGGTACGGGTTAGGGTTAGGGTTAGGGTACGGGTTAGGGTTAGGGTTAGGGTACGGGTTAGGGTTAGGGTACGGGTTAGGGTACGGGTTAGGGTACGGGTTAGGGTTAGGGTTAGGGTTAGGGTTAGGTTTAGGGTTAGGGTTAGGTTTATGGTCAGGCTCACAGTCAGAGTCAGGGTAGCGTTTTCAGTTAGTTTTAGGACCGGGTTAATTTTAGGGTTATAGTTAGGTTCAGGGTTAGGGTTAGACATTGTTAGGGGCAGGGTTATCGTTAGGCGTAGTGTAGGGGTCAGGGTTAGGGTTAGGTTCAGGGTTAGGTTTATGGTCAGGCTCACAGTCAGTGTCAGGGTTAGGGTTAGTTTCAGAGTAAGGGTCAGCGTCAGGGATAGGTTTGGTGTCATGTTCAGTGTTATGGTTAGGGTCCAGTTCAGGATTATGGTCATGGTTAGAATAAGGCCTGATTTATGTTTAGATTCTGGGTTATGATTAGGGTCCTGACTTAGTTTAGCTTTAGGGTTAGAGTTCTGGTCAGGCTCACGGTCTGGGTCAGAGTTAGGTTTATGGTCAGTGTCAGTGAAAGTATTAGGGTCAGGTTTAGGGTCAGGGCCAGGGTTCAGTTTAGGGTCAGGGCCAGGGTTCTGTTTAGGGTCAAAATTCGGATCAGGGTCAAGTTTTGGCAAAGTTCAGGGTAAGGGTCAGGTCAGATTCAGGGATAAATTCAGGGATAGGTTTAAAGTATGGGTTTGGGGTGAGAATTAGAATTAATTTGAGGATTAGGGTTACACTGGTTTAGGGTCAGGGTCTGCATTAGTTTTATGGGTTAGTTGTAGGGTTAGAATCATTGTTATGTTTTGTGTCATGGTCCATATCAGGGTCAGGGTCAGGGTTACCTTTAGGGTTACAGTTAGGGTCAGAATCACAGTCAGCTTCAGGGTTAGTGTTAGGGTCAGTGTAGGGTCACCGTTAGGGTCAGGTTTAGGTTTATGTTCAGGGTCTGGGTCAGGGTCAGGGTGAAGTTCAGAGCCAGTGTCAGGTTTAGGGTCAGGATCTGGTTTTGGTTTAGGGTCCACGTTCAGCTCAAGGACAGGGTTAGTTTTGGGTCAGTGCTATTGTCAGGGTTAGGTTTAGGGTCAGGATCTGGTGAAGGTCTGGGCCGGGGTCTGGTTTATGGTCAGGGTCAGGATTTGGATTGGGGTCAATATACGGTTCAGTTTCAGGATTAGATTTAGGGGAAAGGTTTGGGTTTGGAGTTAGGATTAGGTTTAGAAGTAGGGTTATGGTTCGGTTAGGGTTAGACAGCCTTAAGGTTAGGGTTAGGTTTTGGGTTAGGGTAGGGTTTAGTTTTATGTTTAGCCTCAGCATTAGGTTTAGGATCGTGGTTGGCATTAGATCAGGGATAGGGTTACCTTAAGGATTGCGGTTAGGGTCGGGAACACAGTCACGGTCAGGGTTAGGGTTAGGGTTAGGGTCAGGCTTAGGACTGAGTCAGGCTTAGGGTTAGGGTTAGGGTTAGGGTACGGGTTAGGGTTAGGGTTAGGGTACGGGTTAGGGTTAGGGTACGGGTTAGGGTACGGGTTAGGGTTAGGGTACGGGTTAGGGTACGGGTTAGTGTTAGGGTACGGGTTAGGGTACGGGTTAGGGTTAGGGTTAGGGTTAGGGTTAGGTTTAGGGTTAGGGTTAGGTTTATGGTCAGGCTCTCAGTCAGAGTCAGGGTCAGCGTTTTCAGTTAGTTTTAGGACCGGGTTAATTTTAGGGTTATAGTTAGGTTCAGGGTTAGGGTTAGACATTGTTAGGGGCAGGGTTATCGTTAGGCATAGTGTAGGGGTCAGGGTTAGGGTTAGGTTCAGGGTTAGGTTTATGGTCAGGCTCACAGTCAGTGTCAGGGTTAGGGTTAGTTTCAGAGTAAGGGTCAGGGTCAGGGATAGGTTTGGTGTCATGTTCAGTGTTATGGTTAGGGTCCAGTTCAGGATTATGGTCATGGTTAGAATAAGGCCTGCTTTATGTTTAGATTCTGGGTTATGATTAGGGTCCTGACTTAGTTTAGCTTTAGGGTTAGAGTTCTGGTCAGGCTCACGGTCTGGGTCAGAGTTAGGTTTATGGTCAGTGTCAGTGAAAGTATTAGGGTCAGGTTTAGGGTCAGGGCCAGGGTTCAGTTTAGGGTCAGGGCCAGGGTTCTGTTTAGGGTCAAAATTCGGATCAGGGTCAAGTTTTGGCAAAGTTCAGGGTAAGGGTCAGGTCAGATTCAGGGATAAATTCAGGGATAGGTTTAAAGTATGGGTTTGGGGTGAGAATTAGAATTAATTTGAGGATTAGGGTTACACTGGTTTAGGGTCAGGGTCTGCATTAGTTTTATGGGTTAGTTGTAGGGTTAGAATCATTGTTATGTTTTGTGTCATGGTCCATATCAGGGTCAGGGTCAGGGTTACCTTTAGGGTTACAGTTAGGGTCAGAATCACAGTCAGCTTCAGGGTTAGTGTTAGGGTCAGTGTAGGGTCACCGTTAGGGTCAGGTTTAGGTTTATGTTCAGGGTCTGGGTCAGGGTCAGGGTGAAGTTCAGAGCCAGTGTCAGGTTTAGGGTCAGGATCTGGTTTTGGTTTAGGGTCCACGTTCAGCTCAAGGACAGGGTTAGTTTTGGGTCAGTGCTATTGTCAGGGTTAGGTTTAGGGTCAGGATCTGGTGAAGGTCTGGGCCGGGGTCCGGTTTATGGTCAGGGTCAGGATTTGGATTGGGGTCAATATACGGTTCAGTTTCAGGATTAGATTTAGGGGAAAGGTTTGGGTTTGGAGTTAGGATTAGGTTTAGAAGTAGGGTTATGGTTCGGTTAGGGTTAGACAGCCTTAAGGTTAGGGTTAGGTTTTGGGTTAGGGTAGGGTTTAGTTTTATGTTTAGCCTCAGCATTAGGTTTAGGATCGTGGTTGGCATTAGATCAGGGATAGGGTTACCTTAAGGATTGCGGTTAGGGTCGGGAACACAGTCACGGTCAGGGTTAGGGTTAGGGTTAGGGTCAGGCTTAGGACTGTGTCAGGCTTAGGGTTAGGGTTAGGGTTAGGGTTAGGCTTAGGGTTAGGGTACGGGTTAGGGTTAGGGTCCGGGTTAGGGTTAGGGTTAGGGTACGGGTTAGGGTTAGGGTACGGGTTAGGGTTAGGGTACGGGTTAGGGTACGGGTTAGGGTACGGGTTAGGGTTAGGGTACGGGTTAGGGTACGGGTTAGGGTTAGGGTTAGGGTTAGGTTTATGGTCAGGCTCACAGTCAGAGTCAGGGTCAGCGTTTTCAGTTAGTTTTAGGACCGGGTTAATTTTAGGGTTATAGTTAGGTTCAGGGTTAGGGTTAGACATTGTTAGGGGCAGGGTTATCGTTAGGCGTAGTGTAGGGGTCAGGGTTAGGGTTAGGTTCAGGGTTAGGTTTATGGTCAGGCTCACAGTCAGTGTCAGGGTTAGGGTTAGTTTCAGAGTAAGGGTCAGGGTCAGGGATAGGTTTGGTGTCATGTTCAGTGTTATGGTTAGGGTCCAGTTCAGGATTATGGTCATGGTTAGAATAAGGCCTGCTTTATGTTTAGATTCTGGGTTATGATTAGGGTCCTGACTTAGTTTAGCTTTAGGGTTAGAGTTCTGGTCAGGCTCACGGTCTGGGTCAGAGTTAGGTTTATGGTCAGTGTCAGTGAAAGTATTAGGGTCAGGTTTAGGGTCAGGGCCAGGGTTCAGTTTAGGGTCAGGGCCAGGGTTCTGTTTAGGGTCAAAATTCGGATCAGGGTCAAGTTTTGGCAAAGTTCAGGGTAAGGGTCAGGTCAGATTCAGGGATAAATTCAGGGATAGGTTTAAAGTATGGGTTTGGGGTGAGAATTAGAATTAATTTGAGGATTAGGGTTACACTGGTTTAGGGTCAGGGTCTGCATTAGTTTTATGGGTTAGTTGTAGGGTTAGAATCATTGTTATGTTTTGTGTCATGGTCCATATCAGGGTCAGGGTCAGGGTTACCTTTAGGGTTACAGTTAGGGTCAGAATCACAGTCAGCTTCAGGGTTAGTGTTAGGGTCAGTGTAGGGTCACCGTTAGGGTCAGGTTTAGGTTTATGTTCAGGGTCTGGGTCAGGGTCAGGGTGAAGTTCAGAGCCAGTGTCAGGTTTAGGGTCAGGATCTGGTTTTGGTTTAGGGTCCACGTTCAGCTCAAGGACAGGGTTAGTTTTGGGTCAGTGCTATTGTCAGGGTTAGGTTTAGGGTCAGGATCTGGTGAAGGTCTGGGCCGGGGTCCGGTTTATGGTCAGGGTCAGGATTTGGATTGGGGTCAATATACGGTTCAGTTTCAGGATTAGATTTAGGGGAAAGGTTTGGGTTTGGAGTTAGGATTAGGTTTAGAAGTAGGGTTATGGTTCGGTTAGGGTTAGACAGCCTTAAGGTTAGGGTTAGGTTTTGGGTTAGGGTAGGGTTTAGTTTTATGTTTAGCCTCAGCATTAGGTTTAGGATCGTGGTTGGCATTAGATCAGGGATAGGGTTACCTTAAGGATTGCGGTTAGGGTCGGGAACACAGTCACGGTCAGGGTTAGGGTTAGGGTTAGGGTCAGGCTTAGGACTGTGTCAGGCTTAGGGTTAGGGTTAGGGTTAGGCTTAGGGTTAGGGTTAGGGTTAGGGTACGGGTTAGGGTTAGGGTACGGGTTAGGGTTAGGGTTAGGGTTAGGGTACGGGTTAGGGTACGGGTTAGGGTTAGGGTACGGGTTAGGGTACGGGTTAGGGTTAGGGTTAGGGTTAGGGTTAGGTTTAGGGTTAGGGTTAGGTTTATGGTCAGGCTCTCAGTCAGAGTCAGGGTCAGCGTTTTCAGTTAGTTTTAGGACCGGGTTAATTTTAGGGTTATAGTTAGGTTCAGGGTTAGGGTTAGACATTGTTAGGGGCAGGGTTACCGTTAGGCGTAGTGTAGGGGTCAGGGTTAGGGTTAGGTTCAGGGTTAGGTTTATGGTCAGGCTCACAGTCAGTGTCAGGGTTAGGGTTAGTTTCAGAGTAAGGGTCAGGGTCAGGGATAGGTTTGGTGTCATGTTCAGTGTTATGGTTAGGGTCCAGTTCAGGATTATGGTCATGGTTAGAATAAGGCCTGCTTTATGTTTAGATTCTGGGTTATGATTAGGGTCCTGACTTAGTTTAGCTTTAGGGTTAGAGTTCTGGTCAGGCTCACGGTCTGGGTCAGAGTTAGGTTTATGGTCAGTGTCAGTGAAAGTATTAGGGTCAGGTTTAGGGTCAGGGCCAGGGTTCAGTTTAGGGTCAGGGCCAGGGTTCTGTTTAGGGTCAAAATTCGGATCAGGGTCAAGTTTTGGCAAAGTTCAGGGTAAGGGTCAGGTCAGATTCAGGGATAAATTCAGGGATAGGTTTAAAGTATGGGTTTGGGGTGAGAATTAGAATTAATTTGAGGATTAGGGTTACACTGGTTTAGGGTCAGGGTCTGCATTAGTTTTATGGGTTAGTTGTAGGGTTAGAATCATTGTTATGTTTTGTGTCATGGTCCATATCAGGGTCAGGGTCAGGGTTACCTTTAGGGTTACAGTTAGGGTCAGAATCACAGTCAGCTTCAGGGTTAGTGTTAGGGTCAGTGTAGGGTCACCGTTAGGGTCAGGTTTAGGTTTATGTTCAGGGTCTGGGTCAGGGTCAGGGTGAAGTTCAGAGCCAGTGTCAGGTTTAGGGTCAGGATCTGGTTTTGGTTTAGGGTCCACGTTCAGCTCAAGGACAGGGTTAGTTTTGGGTCAGTGCTATTGTCAGGGTTAGGTTTAGGGTCAGGATCTGGTGAAGGTCTGGGCCGGGGTCCGGTTTATGGTCAGGGTCAGGATTTGGATTGGGGTCAATATACGGTTCAGTTTCAGGATTAGATTTAGGGGAAAGGTTTGGGTTTGGAGTTAGGATTAGGTTTAGAAGTAGGGTTATGGTTCGGTTAGGGTTAGACAGCCTTAAGGTTAGGGTTAGGTTTTGGGTTAGGGTAGGGTTTAGTTTTATGTTTAGCCTCAGCATTAGGTTTAGGATCGTGGTTGGCATTAGATCAGGGATAGGGTTACCTTAAGGATTGCGGTTAGGGTCGGGAACACAGTCACGGTCAGGGTTAGGGTTAGGGTTAGGGTCAGGCTTAGGACTGTGTCAGGATTAGGGTTAGGGTTAGGGTTAGGGTTAGGGTCCGGGTTAGGGTTAGGGTTAGGGTACGGGTTAGGGTTAGGGTACGGGTTAGGGTTAGGGTTAGGGTACGGGTTAGGGTTAGGGTACGGGTTAGGGTTAGGGTACCGGTTAGGGTACGGGTTAGGGTTAGGGTACGTGTTAGGGTACGGGTTAGGGTACGGGTTAGGGTTAGGGTTAGGGTTAGGGTTAGGTTTATGGTCAGGCTCACAGTCAGAGTCAGGGTCAGCGTTTTCAGTTAGTTTTAGGACCGGGTTAATTTTAGGGTTATAGTTAGGTTCAGGGTTAGGGTTAGACATTGTTAGGGGCAGGGTTACCGTTAGGCGTAGTGTAGGGGTCAGGGTTAGGGTTAGGTTCAGGGTTAGGTTTATGGTCAGGCTCACAGTCAGTGTCAGGGTTAGGGTTAGTTTCAGAGTAAGGGTCAGGGTCAGGGATAGGTTTGGTGTCATGTTCAGTGTTATGGTTAGGGTCCAGTTCAGGATTATGGTCATGGTTAGAATAAGGCCTGCTTTATGTTTAGATTCTGGGTTATGATTAGGGTCCTGACTTAGTTTAGCTTTAGGGTTAGAGTTCTGGTCAGGCTCACGGTCTGGGTCAGAGTTAGGTTTATGGTCAGTGTCAGTGAAAGTATTAGGGTCAGGTTTAGGGTCAGGGCCAGGGTTCAGTTTAGGGTCAGGGCCAGGGTTCTGTTTAGGGTCAAAATTCGGATCAGGGTCAAGTTTTGGCAAAGTTCAGGGTAAGGGTCAGGTCAGATTCAGGGATAAATTCAGGGATAGGTTTAAAGTATGGGTTTGGGGTGAGAATTAGAATTAATTTGAGGATTAGGGTTACACTGGTTTAGGGTCAGGGTCTGCATTAGTTTTATGGGTTAGTTGTAGGGTTAGAATCATTGTTATGTTTTGTGTCATGGTCCATATCAGGGTCAGGGTCAGGGTTACCTTTAGGGTTACAGTTAGGGTCAGAATCACAGTCAGCTTCAGGGTTAGTGTTAGGGTCAGTGTAGGGTCACCGTTAGGGTCAGGTTTAGGTTTATGTTCAGGGTCTGGGTCAGGGTCAGGGTGAAGTTCAGAGCCAGTGTCAGGTTTAGGGTCAGGATCTGGTTTTGGTTTAGGGTCCACGTTCAGCTCAAGGACAGGGTTAGTTTTGGGTCAGTGCTATTGTCAGGGTTAGGTTTAGGGTCAGGATCTGGTGAAGGTCTGGGCCGGGGTCCGGTTTATGGTCAGGGTCAGGATTTGGATTGGGGTCAATATACGGTTCAGTTTCAGGATTAGATTTAGGGGAAAGGTTTGGGTTTGGAGTTAGGATTAGGTTTAGAAGTAGGGTTATGGTTCGGTTAGGGTTAGACAGCCTTAAGGTTAGGGTTAGGTTTTGGGTTAGGGTAGGGTTTAGTTTTATGTTTAGCCTCAGCATTAGGTTTAGGATCGTGGTTGGCATTAGATCAGGGATAGGGTTACCTTAAGGATTGCGGTTAGGGTCGGGAACACAGTCACGGTCAGGGTTAGGGTTAGGGTTAGGGTCAGGCTTAGGACTGTGTCAGGATTAGGGTTAGGGTTAGGGTTAGGGTTAGGGTCCGGGTTAGGGTTAGGGTTAGGGTACGGGTTAGGGTTAGGGTACGGGTTAGGGTTAGGGTTAGGGTACGGGTTAGGGTTAGGGTACGGGTTAGGGTACGGGTTAGGGTACGGGTTAGGGTTAGGGTACGGGTTAGGGTACGGGTTAGGGTTAGGGTTAGGGTTAGGTTTATGGTCAGGCTCACAGTCAGAGTCAGGGTCAGCGTTTTCAGTTAGTTTTAGGACCGGGTTAATTTTAGGGTTATAGTTAGGTTCAGGGTTAGGGTTAGACATTGTTAGGGGCAGGGTTATCGTTAGGCGTAGTGTAGGGGTCAGGGTTAGGGTTAGGTTCAGGGTTAGGTTTATGGTCAGGCTCACAGTCAGTGTCAGGGTTAGGGTTAGTTTCAGAGTAAGGGTCAGGGTCAGGGATAGGTTTGGTGTCATGTTCAGTGTTATGGTTAGGGTCCAGTTCAGGATTATGGTCATGGTTAGAATAAGGCCTGTTTATGTTTAGATTCTGGGTTATGATTAGGGTCCTGACTTAGTTTAGCTTTAGGGTTAGAGTTCTGGTCAGGCTCACGGTCTGGGTCAGAGTTAGGTTTATGGTCAGTGTCAGTGAAAGTATTAGGGTCAGGTTTAGGGTCAGGGCCAGGGTTCAGTTTAGGGTCAGGGCCAGGGTTCTGTTTAGGGTCAAAATTCGGATCAGGGTCAAGTTTTGGCAAAGTTCAGGGTAAGGGTCAGGTCAGATTCAGGGATAAATTCAGGGATAGGTTTAAAGTATGGGTTTGGGGTGAGAATTAGAATTAATTTGAGGATTAGGGTTACACTGGTTTAGGGTCAGGGTCTGCATTAGTTTTATGGGTTAGTTGTAGGGTTAGAATCATTGTTATGTTTTGTGTCATGGTCCATATCAGGGTCAGGGTCAGGGTTACCTTTAGGGTTACAGTTAGGGTCAGAATCACAGTCAGCTTCAGGGTTAGTGTTAGGGTCAGTGTAGGGTCACCGTTAGGGTCAGGTTTAGGTTTATGTTCAGGGTCTGGGTCAGGGTCAGGGTGAAGTTCAGAGCCAGTGTCAGGTTTAGGGTCAGGATCTGGTTTTGGTTTAGGGTCCACGTTCAGCTCAAGGACAGGGTTAGTTTTGGGTCAGTGCTATTGTCAGGGTTAGGTTTAGGGTCAGGATCTGGTGAAGGTCTGGGCCGGGGTCCGGTTTATGGTCAGGGTCAGGATTTGGATTGGGGTCAATATACGGTTCAGTTTCAGGATTAGATTTAGGGGAAAGGTTTGGGTTTGGAGTTAGGATTAGGTTTAGAAGTAGGGTTATGGTTCGGTTAGGGTTAGACAGCCTTAAGGTTAGGGTTAGGTTTTGGGTTAGGGTAGGGTTTAGTTTTATGTTTAGCCTCAGCATTAGGTTTAGGATCGTGGTTGGCATTAGATCAGGGATAGGGTTACCTTAAGGATTGCGGTTAGGGTCGGGAACACAGTCACGGTCAGGGTTAGGGTTAGGGTTAGGGTCAGGCTTAGGACTGTGTCAGGCTTAGGGTTAGGGTTAGGGTTAGGGTTAGGCTTAGGGTTAGGGTACGGGTTAGGGTTAGGGTACGGGTTAGGGTTAGGGTTAGGGTACGGGTTAGGGTTAGGGTACGGGTTAGGGTTAGGGTACGGGTTAGGGTACGGGTTAGGGTACGGGTTAGGGTTAGTTACGGGTTAGGGTACGGGTTAGGGTTAGGGTTAGGGTTAGGTTTATGGTCAGGCTCACAGTCAGAGTCAGGGTCAGCGTTTTCAGTTAGTTTTAGGACCGGGTTAATTTTAGGGTTATAGTTAGGTTCAGGGTTAGGGTTAGACATTGTTAGGGGCAGGGTTACCGTTAGGCGTAGTGTAGGGGTCAGGGTTAGGGTTAGGTTCAGGGTTAGGTTTATGGTCAGGCTCACAGTCAGTGTCAGGGTTAGGGTTAGTTTCAGAGTAAGGGTCAGGGTCAGGGATAGGTTTGGTGTCATGTTCAGTGTTATGGTTAGGGTCCAGTTCAGGATTATGGTCATGGTTAGAATAAGGCCTGCTTTATGTTTAGATTCTGGGTTATGATTAGGGTCCTGACTTAGTTTAGCTTTAGGGTTAGAGTTCTGGTCAGGCTCACGGTCTGGGTCAGAGTTAGGTTTATGGTCAGTGTCAGTGAAAGTATTAGGGTCAGGTTTAGGGTCAGGGCCAGGGTTCAGTTTAGGGTCAGGGCCAGGGTTCTGTTTAGGGTCAAAATTCGGATCAGGGTCAAGTTTTGGCAAAGTTCAGGGTAAGGGTCAGGTCAGATTCAGGGATAAATTCAGGGATAGGTTTAAAGTATGGGTTTGGGGTGAGAATTAGAATTAATTTGAGGATTAGGGTTACACTGGTTTAGGGTCAGGGTCTGCATTAGTTTTATGGGTTAGTTGTAGGGTTAGAATCATTGTTATGTTTTGTGTCATGGTCCATATCAGGGTCAGGGTCAGGGTTACCTTTAGGGTTACAGTTAGGGTCAGAATCACAGTCAGCTTCAGGGTTAGTGTTAGGGTCAGTGTAGGGTCACCGTTAGGGTCAGGTTTAGGTTTATGTTCAGGGTCTGGGTCAGGGTCAGGGTGAAGTTCAGAGCCAGTGTCAGGTTTAGGGTCAGGATCTGGTTTTGGTTTAGGGTCCACGTTCAGCTCAAGGACAGGGTTAGTTTTGGGTCAGTGCTATTGTCAGGGTTAGGTTTAGGGTCAGGATCTGGTGAAGGTCTGGGCCGGGGTCCGGTTTATGGTCAGGGTCAGGATTTGGATTGGGGTCAATATACGGTTCAGTTTCAGGATTAGATTTAGGGGAAAGGTTTGGGTTTGGAGTTAGGATTAGGTTTAGAAGTAGGGTTATGGTTCGGTTAGGGTTAGACAGCCTTAAGGTTAGGGTTAGGTTTTGGGTTAGGGTAGGGTTTAGTTTTATGTTTAGCCTCAGCATTAGGTTTAGGATCGTGGTTGGCATTAGATCAGGGATAGGGTTACCTTAAGGATTGCGGTTAGGGTCGGGAACACAGTCACGGTCAGGGTTAGGGTTAGGGTTAGGGTCAGGCTTAGGTCTGTGTCAGGATTAGGGTTAGGGTTAGGGTTAGGGTTAGGGTCCGGGTTAGGGTTAGGGTTAGGGTACGGGTTAGGGTTAGGGTACGGGTTAGGGTTAGGGTTAGGGTACGGGTTAGGGTTAGGGTACGGGTTAGGGTACGGGTTAGGGTTAGGGTACGGGTTAGGGTACGGGTTAGGGTTAGGGTTAGGGTTAGGTTTATGGTCAGGCTCACAGTCAGAGTCAGGGTCAGCGTTTTCAGTTAGTTTTAGGACCGGGTTAATTTTAGGGTTATAGTTAGGTTCAGGGTTAGGGTTAGACATTGTTAGGGGCAGGGTTATCGTTAGGCGTAGTGTAGGGGTCAGGGTTAGGGTTAGGTTCAGGGTTAGGTTTATGGTCAGGCTCACAGTCAGTGTCAGGGTTAGGGTTAGTTTCAGAGTAAGGGTCAGGGTCAGGGATAGGTTTGGTGTCATGTTCAGTGTTATGGTTAGGGTCCAGTTCAGGATTATGGTCATGGTTAGAATAAGGCCTGCTTTATGTTTAGATTCTGGGTTATGATTAGGGTCCTGACTTAGTTTAGCTTTAGGGTTAGAGTTCTGGTCAGGCTCACGGTCTGGGTCAGAGTTAGGTTTATGGTCAGTGTCAGTGAAAGTATTAGGGTCAGGTTTAGGGTCAGGGCCAGGGTTCAGTTTAGGGTCAGGGCCAGGGTTCTGTTTAGGGTCAAAATTCGGATCAGGGTCAAGTTTTGGCAAAGTTCAGGGTAAGGGTCAGGTCAGATTCAGGGATAAATTCAGGGATAGGTTTAAAGTATGGGTTTGGGGTGAGAATTAGAATTAATTTGAGGATTAGGGTTACACTGGTTTAGGGTCAGGGTCTGCATTAGTTTTATGGGTTAGTTGTAGGGTTAGAATCATTGTTATGTTTTGTGTCATGGTCCATATCAGGGTCAGGGTCAGGGTTACCTTTAGGGTTACAGTTAGGGTCAGAATCACAGTCAGCTTCAGGGTTAGTGTTAGGGTCAGTGTAGGGTCACCGTTAGGGTCAGGTTTAGGTTTATGTTCAGGGTCTGGGTCAGGGTCAGGGTGAAGTTCAGAGCCAGTGTCAGGTTTAGGGTCAGGATCTGGTTTTGGTTTAGGGTCCACGTTCAGCTCAAGGACAGGGTTAGTTTTGGGTCAGTGCTATTGTCAGGGTTAGGTTTAGGGTCAGGATCTGGTGAAGGTCTGGGCCGGGGTCCGGTTTATGGTCAGGGTCAGGATTTGGATTGGGGTCAATATACGGTTCAGTTTCAGGATTAGATTTAGGGGAAAGGTTTGGGTTTGGAGTTAGGATTAGGTTTAGAAGTAGGGTTATGGTTCGGTTAGGGTTAGACAGCCTTAAGGTTAGGGTTAGGTTTTGGGTTAGGGTAGGGTTTAGTTTTATGTTTAGCCCCAGCATTAGGTTTAGGATCGTGGTTGGCATTAGATCAGGGATAGGGTTACCTTAAGGATTGCGGTTAGGGTCGGGAACACAGTCACGGTCAGGGTTAGGGTTAGGGTTAGGGTCAGGCTTAGGACTGTGTCAGGATTAGGGTTAGGGTTAGGGTTAGGGTTAGGGTCCGGGTTAGGGTTAGGGTTAGGGTACGGGTTAGGGTTAGGGTACGGGTTAGGGTTAGGGTTAGGGTACGGGTTAGGGTTAGGGTACGGGTTAGGGTTAGGGTACCGGTTAGGGTACGGGTTAGGGTTAGGGTACGTGTTAGGGTACGGGTTAGGGTACGGGTTAGGGTTAGGGTTAGGGTTAGGGTTAGGTTTATGGTCAGGCTCACAGTCAGAGTCAGGGTCAGCGTTTTCAGTTAGTTTTAGGACCGGGTTAATTTTAGGGTTATAGTTAGGTTCAGGGTTAGGGTTAGACATTGTTAGGGGCAGGGTTACCGTTAGGCGTAGTGTAGGGGTCAGGGTTAGGGTTAGGTTCAGGGTTAGGTTTATGGTCAGGCTCACAGTCAGTGTCAGGGTTAGGGTTAGTTTCAGAGTAAGGGTCAGGGTCAGGGATAGGTTTGGTGTCATGTTCAGTGTTATGGTTAGGGTCCAGTTCAGGATTATGGTCATGGTTAGAATAAGGCCTGCTTTATGTTTAGATTCTGGGTTATGATTAGGGTCCTGACTTAGTTTAGCTTTAGGGTTAGAGTTCTGGTCAGGCTCACGGTCTGGGTCAGAGTTAGGTTTATGGTCAGTGTCAGTGAAAGTATTAGGGTCAGGTTTAGGGTCAGGGCCAGGGTTCAGTTTAGGGTCAGGGCCAGGGTTCTGTTTAGGGTCAAAATTCGGATCAGGGTCAAGTTTTGGCAAAGTTCAGGGTAAGGGTCAGGTCAGATTCAGGGATAAATTCAGGGATAGGTTTAAAGTATGGGTTTGGGGTGAGAATTAGAATTAATTTGAGGATTAGGGTTACACTGGTTTAGGGTCAGGGTCTGCATTAGTTTTATGGGTTAGTTGTAGGGTTAGAATCATTGTTATGTTTTGTGTCATGGTCCATATCAGGGTCAGGGTCAGGGTTACCTTTAGGGTTACAGTTAGGGTCAGAATCACAGTCAGCTTCAGGGTTAGTGTTAGGGTCAGTGTAGGGTCACCGTTAGGGTCAGGTTTAGGTTTATGTTCAGGGTCTGGGTCAGGGTCAGGGTGAAGTTCAGAGCCAGTGTCAGGTTTAGGGTCAGGATCTGGTTTTGGTTTAGGGTCCACGTTCAGCTCAAGGACAGGGTTAGTTTTGGGTCAGTGCTATTGTCAGGGTTAGGTTTAGGGTCAGGATCTGGTGAAGGTCTGGGCCGGGGTCCGGTTTATGGTCAGGGTCAGGATTTGGATTGGGGTCAATATACGGTTCAGTTTCAGGATTAGATTTAGGGGAAAGGTTTGGGTTTGGAGTTAGGATTAGGTTTAGAAGTAGGGTTATGGTTCGGTTAGGGTTAGACAGCCTTAAGGTTAGGGTTAGGTTTTGGGTTAGGGTAGGGTTTAGTTTTATGTTTAGCCTCAGCATTAGGTTTAGGATCGTGGTTGGCATTAGATCAGGGATAGGGTTACCTTAAGGATTGCGGTTAGGGTCGGGAACACAGTCACGGTCAGGGTTAGGGTTAGGGTTAGGGTCAGGCTTAGGACTGTGTCAGGATTAGGGTTAGGGTTAGGGTTAGGGTTAGGGTCCGGGTTAGGGTTAGGGTTAGGGTACGGGTTAGGGTTAGGGTACGGGTTAGGGTTAGGGTTAGGGTACGGGTTAGGGTTAGGGTACGGGTTAGGGTACGGGTTAGGGTACGGGTTAGGGTTAGGGTACGGGTTAGGGTACGGGTTAGGGTTAGGGTTAGGGTTAGGTTTATGGTCAGGCTCACAGTCAGAGTCAGGGTCAGCGTTTTCAGTTAGTTTTAGGACCGGGTTAATTTTAGGGTTATAGTTAGGTTCAGGGTTAGGGTTAGACATTGTTAGGGGCAGGGTTATCGTTAGGCGTAGTGTAGGGGTCAGGGTTAGGGTTAGGTTCAGGGTTAGGTTTATGGTCAGGCTCACAGTCAGTGTCAGGGTTAGGGTTAGTTTCAGAGTAAGGGTCAGGGTCAGGGATAGGTTTGGTGTCATGTTCAGTGTTATGGTTAGGGTCCAGTTCAGGATTATGGTCATGGTTAGAATAAGGCCTGTTTATGTTTAGATTCTGGGTTATGATTAGGGTCCTGACTTAGTTTAGCTTTAGGGTTAGAGTTCTGGTCAGGCTCACGGTCTGGGTCAGAGTTAGGTTTATGGTCAGTGTCAGTGAAAGTATTAGGGTCAGGTTTAGGGTCAGGGCCAGGGTTCAGTTTAGGGTCAGGGCCAGGGTTCTGTTTAGGGTCAAAATTCGGATCAGGGTCAAGTTTTGGCAAAGTTCAGGGTAAGGGTCATGTCAGATTCAGGGATAAATTCAGGGATAGGTTTAAAGTATGGGTTTGGGGTGAGAATTAGAATTAATTTGAGGATTAGGGTTACACTGGTTTAGGGTCAGGGTCTGCATTAGTTTTATGGGTTAGTTGTAGGGTTAGAATCATTGTTATGTTTTGTGTCATGGTCCATATCAGGGTCAGGGTCAGGGTTACCTTTAGGGTTACAGTTAGGGTCAGAATCACAGTCAGCTTCAGGGTTAGTGTTAGGGTCAGTGTAGGGTCACCGTTAGGGTCAGGTTTAGGTTTATGTTCAGGGTCTGGGTCAGGGTCAGGGTGAAGTTCAGAGCCAGTGTCAGGTTTAGGGTCAGGATCTGGTTTTGGTTTAGGGTCCACGTTCAGCTCAAGGACAGGGTTAGTTTTGGGTCAGTGCTATTGTCAGGGTTAGGTTTAGGGTCAGGATCTGGTGAAGGTCTGGGCCGGGGTCCGGTTTATGGTCAGGGTCAGGATTTGGATTGGGGTCAATATACGGTTCAGTTTCAGGATTAGATTTAGGGGAAAGGTTTGGGTTTGGAGTTAGGATTAGGTTTAGAAGTAGGGTTATGGTTCGGTTAGGGTTAGACAGCCTTAAGGTTAGGGTTAGGTTTTGGGTTAGGGTAGGGTTTAGTTTTATGTTTAGCCTCAGCATTAGGTTTAGGATCGTGGTTGGCATTAGATCAGGGATAGGGTTACCTTAAGGATTGCGGTTAGGGTCGGGAACACAGTCACGGTCAGGGTTAGGGTTAGGGTTAGGGTCAGGCTTAGGACTGTGTCAGGCTTAGGGTTAGGGTTAGGGTTAGGGTTAGGCTTAGGGTTAGGGTACGGGTTAGGGTTAGGGTACGGGTTAGGGTTAGGGTTAGGGTACGGGTTAGGGTTAGGGTACGGGTTAGGGTTAGGGTACGGGTTAGGGTACGGGTTAGGGTACGGGTTAGGGTTAGTTACGGGTTAGGGTACGGGTTAGGGTTAGGGTTAGGGTTAGGTTTATGGTCAGGCTCACAGTCAGAGTCAGGGTCAGCGTTTTCAGTTAGTTTTAGGACCGGGTTAATTTTAGGGTTATAGTTAGGTTCAGGGTTAGGGTTAGACATTGTTAGGGGCAGGGTTACCGTTAGGCGTAGTGTAGGGGTCAGGGTTAGGGTTAGGTTCAGGGTTAGGTTTATGGTCAGGCTCACAGTCAGTGTCAGGGTTAGGGTTAGTTTCAGAGTAAGGGTCAGGGTCAGGGATAGGTTTGGTGTCATGTTCAGTGTTATGGTTAGGGTCCAGTTCAGGATTATGGTCATGGTTAGAATAAGGCCTGCTTTATGTTTAGATTCTGGGTTATGATTAGGGTCCTGACTTAGTTTAGCTTTAGGGTTAGAGTTCTGGTCAGGCTCACGGTCTGGGTCAGAGTTAGGTTTATGGTCAGTGTCAGTGAAAGTATTAGGGTCAGGTTTAGGGTCAGGGCCAGGGTTCAGTTTAGGGTCAGGGCCAGGGTTCTGTTTAGGGTCAAAATTCGGATCAGGGTCAAGTTTTGGCAAAGTTCAGGGTAAGGGTCAGGTCAGATTCAGGGATAAATTCAGGGATAGGTTTAAAGTATGGGTTTGGGGTGAGAATTAGAATTAATTTGAGGATTAGGGTTACACTGGTTTAGGGTCAGGGTCTGCATTAGTTTTATGGGTTAGTTGTAGGGTTAGAATCATTGTTATGTTTTGTGTCATGGTCCATATCAGGGTCAGGGTCAGGGTTACCTTTAGGGTTACAGTTAGGGTCAGAATCACAGTCAGCTTCAGGGTTAGTGTTAGGGTCAGTGTAGGGTCACCGTTAGGGTCAGGTTTAGGTTTATGTTCAGGGTCTGGGTCAGGGTCAGGGTGAAGTTCAGAGCCAGTGTCAGGTTTAGGGTCAGGATCTGGTTTTGGTTTAGGGTCCACGTTCAGCTCAAGGACAGGGTTAGTTTTGGGTCAGTGCTATTGTCAGGGTTAGGTTTAGGGTCAGGATCTGGTGAAGGTCTGGGCCGGGGTCCGGTTTATGGTCAGGGTCAGGATTTGGATTGGGGTCAATATACGGTTCAGTTTCAGGATTAGATTTAGGGGAAAGGTTTGGGTTTGGAGTTAGGATTAGGTTTAGAAGTAGGGTTATGGTTCGGTTAGGGTTAGACAGCCTTAAGGTTAGGGTTAGGTTTTGGGTTAGGGTAGGGTTTAGTTTTATGTTTAGCCTCAGCATTAGGTTTAGGATCGTGGTTGGCATTAGATCAGGGATAGGGTTACCTTAAGGATTGCGGTTAGGGTCGGGAACACAGTCACGGTCAGGGTTAGGGTTAGGGTTAGGGTCAGGCTTAGGACTGTGTCAGGATTAGGGTTAGGGTTAGGGTTAGGGTTAGGGTCCGGGTTAGGGTTAGGGTTAGGGTACGGGTTAGGGTTAGGGTACGGGTTAGGTTTAGGGTTAGGGTACGGGTTAGGGTTAGGGTACGGGTTAGGGTACGGGTTAGGGTTAGGGTACGGGTTAGGGTACGGGTTAGGGTTAGGGTTAGGGTTAGGTTTATGGTCAGGCTCACAGTCAGAGTCAGGGTCAGCGTTTTCAGTTAGTTTTAGGACCGGGTTAATTTTAGGGTTATAGTTAGGTTCAGGGTTAGGGTTAGACATTGTTAGGGGCAGGGTTATCGTTAGGCGTAGTGTAGGGGTCAGGGTTAGGGTTAGGTTCAGGGTTAGGTTTATGGTCAGGCTCACAGTCAGTGTCAGGGTTAGGGTTAGTTTCAGAGTAAGGGTCAGGGTCAGGGATAGGTTTGGTGTCATGTTCAGTGTTATGGTTAGGGTCCAGTTCAGGATTATGGTCATGGTTAGAATAAGGCCTGTTTATGTTTAGATTCTGGGTTATGATTAGGGTCCTGACTTAGTTTAGCTTTAGGGTTAGAGTTCTGGTCAGGCTCACGGTCTGGGTCAGAGTTAGGTTTATGGTCAGTGTCAGTGAAAGTATTAGGGTCAGGTTTAGGGTCAGGGCCAGGGTTCAGTTTAGGGTCAGGGCCAGGGTTCTGTTTAGGGTCAAAATTCGGATCAGGGTCAAGTTTTGGCAAAGTTCAGGGTAAGGGTCATGTCAGATTCAGGGATAAATTCAGGGATAGGTTTAAAGTATGGGTTTGGGGTGAGAATTAGAATTAATTTGAGGATTAGGGTTACACTGGTTTAGGGTCAGGGTCTGCATTAGTTTTATGGGTTAGTTGTAGGGTTAGAATCATTGTTATGTTTTGTGTCATGGTCCATATCAGGGTCAGGGTCAGGGTTACCTTTAGGGTTACAGTTAGGGTCAGAATCACAGTCAGCTTCAGGGTTAGTGTTAGGGTCAGTGTAGGGTCACCGTTAGGGTCAGGTTTAGGTTTATGTTCAGGGTCTGGGTCAGGGTCAGGGTGAAGTTCAGAGCCAGTGTCAGGTTTAGGGTCAGGATCTGGTTTTGGTTTAGGGTCCACGTTCAGCTCAAGGACAGGGTTAGTTTTGGGTCAGTGCTATTGTCAGGGTTAGGTTTAGGGTCAGGATCTGGTGAAGGTCTGGGCCGGGGTCCGGTTTATGGTCAGGGTCAGGATTTGGATTGGGGTCAATATACGGTTCAGTTTCAGGATTAGATTTAGGGGAAAGGTTTGGGTTTGGAGTTAGGATTAGGTTTAGAAGTAGGGTTATGGTTCGGTTAGGGTTAGACAGCCTTAAGGTTAGGGTTAGGTTTTGGGTTAGGGTAGGGTTTAGTTTTATGTTTAGCCTCAGCATTAGGTTTAGGATCGTGGTTGGCATTAGATCAGGGATAGGGTTACCTTAAGGATTGCGGTTAGGGTCGGGAACACAGTCACGGTCAGGGTTAGGGTTAGGGTTAGGGTCAGGCTTAGGACTGTGTCAGGCTTAGGGTTAGGGTTAGGGTTAGGGTTAGGCTTAGGGTTAGGGTACGGGTTAGGGTTAGGGTACGGGTTAGGGTTAGGGTTAGGGTACGGGTTAGGGTTAGGGTACGGGTTAGGGTTAGGGTACGGGTTAGGGTACGGGTTAGGGTACGGGTTAGGGTTAGTTACGGGTTAGGGTACGGGTTAGGGTTAGGGTTAGGGTTAGGTTTATGGTCAGGCTCACAGTCAGAGTCAGGGTCAGCGTTTTCAGTTAGTTTTAGGACCGGGTTAATTTTAGGGTTATAGTTAGGTTCAGGGTTAGGGTTAGACATTGTTAGGGGCAGGGTTACCGTTAGGCGTAGTGTAGGGGTCAGGGTTAGGGTTAGGTTCAGGGTTAGGTTTATGGTCAGGCTCACAGTCAGTGTCAGGGTTAGGGTTAGTTTCAGAGTAAGGGTCAGGGTCAGGGATAGGTTTGGTGTCATGTTCAGTGTTATGGTTAGGGTCCAGTTCAGGATTATGGTCATGGTTAGAATAAGGCCTGCTTTATGTTTAGATTCTGGGTTATGATTAGGGTCCTGACTTAGTTTAGCTTTAGGGTTAGAGTTCTGGTCAGGCTCACGGTCTGGGTCAGAGTTAGGTTTATGGTCAGTGTCAGTGAAAGTATTAGGGTCAGGTTTAGGGTCAGGGCCAGGGTTCAGTTTAGGGTCAGGGCCAGGGTTCTGTTTAGGGTCAAAATTCGGATCAGGGTCAAGTTTTGGCAAAGTTCAGGGTAAGGGTCAGGTCAGATTCAGGGATAAATTCAGGGATAGGTTTAAAGTATGGGTTTGGGGTGAGAATTAGAATTAATTTGAGGATTAGGGTTACACTGGTTTAGGGTCAGGGTCTGCATTAGTTTTATGGGTTAGTTGTAGGGTTAGAATCATTGTTATGTTTTGTGTCATGGTCCATATCAGGGTCAGGGTCAGGGTTACCTTTAGGGTTACAGTTAGGGTCAGAATCACAGTCAGCTTCAGGGTTAGTGTTAGGGTCAGTGTAGGGTCACCGTTAGGGTCAGGTTTAGGTTTATGTTCAGGGTCTGGGTCAGGGTCAGGGTGAAGTTCAGAGCCAGTGTCAGGTTTAGGGTCAGGATCTGGTTTTGGTTTAGGGTCCACGTTCAGCTCAAGGACAGGGTTAGTTTTGGGTCAGTGCTATTGTCAGGGTTAGGTTTAGGGTCAGGATCTGGTGAAGGTCTGGGCCGGGGTCCGGTTTATGGTCAGGGTCAGGATTTGGATTGGGGTCAATATACGGTTCAGTTTCAGGATTAGATTTAGGGGAAAGGTTTGGGTTTGGAGTTAGGATTAGGTTTAGAAGTAGGGTTATGGTTCGGTTAGGGTTAGACAGCCTTAAGGTTAGGGTTAGGTTTTGGGTTAGGGTAGGGTTTAGTTTTATGTTTAGCCTCAGCATTAGGTTTAGGATCGTGGTTGGCATTAGATCAGGGATAGGGTTACCTTAAGGATTGCGGTTAGGGTCGGGAACACAGTCACGGTCAGGGTTAGGGTTAGGGTTAGGGTCAGGCTTAGGACTGTGTCAGGCTTAGGGTTAGGGTTAGGGTTAGGCTTAGGGTTAGGGTTAGGGTTAGGGTACGGGTTAGGGTTAGGGTACGGGTTAGGGTTAGGGTTAGGGTTAGGGTACGGGTTAGGGTACGGGTTAGGGTTAGGGTACGGGTTAGGGTACGGGTTAGGGTTAGGGTTAGGGTTAGGGTTAGGTTTAGGGTTAGGGTTAGGTTTATGGTCAGGCTCTCAGTCAGAGTCAGGGTCAGCGTTTTCAGTTAGTTTTAGGACCGGGTTAATTTTAGGGTTATAGTTAGGTTCAGGGTTAGGGTTAGACATTGTTAGGGGCAGGGTTATCGTTAGGCGTAGTGTAGGGGTCAGGGTTAGGGTTAGGTTCAGGGTTAGGTTTATGGTCAGGCTCACAGTCAGTGTCAGGGTTAGGGTTAGTTTCAGAGTAAGGGTCAGGGTCAGGGATAGGTTTGGTGTCATGTTCAGTGTTATGGTTAGGGTCCAGTTCAGGATTATGGTCATGGTTAGAATAAGGCCTGCTTTATGTTTAGATTCTGGGTCATGATTAGGGTCCTGACTTAGTTTAGCTTTAGGGTTAGAGTTCTGGTCAGGCTCACGGTCTGGGTCAGAGTTAGGTTTACGGTCAGTGTCAGTGAAAGTATTAGGGTCAGGTTTAGGGTCAGGGCCAGGGTTCAGTTTAGGGTCAGGGCCAGGGTTCTGTTTAGGGTCAAAATTCGGATCAGGGTCAAGTTTTGGCAAAGTTCAGGGTAAGGGTCAGGTCAGATTCAGGGATAAATTCAGGGATAGGTTTAAAGTATGGGTTTGGGGTGAGAATTAGAATTAATTTGAGGATTAGGGTTACACTGGTTTAGGGTCAGGGTCTGCATTAGTTTTATGGGTTAGTTGTAGGGTTAGAATCATTGTTATGTTTTGTGTCATGGTCCATATCAGGGTCAGGGTCAGGGTTACCTTTAGGGTTACAGTTAGGGTCAGAATCACAGTCAGCTTCAGGGTTAGTGTTAGGGTCAGTGTAGGGTCACCGTTAGGGTCAGGTTTAGGTTTATGTTCAGGGTCTGGGTCAGGGTCAGGGTGAAGTTCAGAGCCAGTGTCAGGTTTAGGGTCAGGATCTGGTTTTGGTTTAGGGTCCACGTTCAGCTCAAGGACAGGGTTAGTTTTGGGTCAGTGCTATTGTCAGGGTTAGGTTTAGGGTCAGGATCTGGTGAAGGTCTGGGCCGGGGTCCGGTTTATGGTCAGGGTCAGGATTTGGATTGGGGTCAATATACGGTTCAGTTTCAGGATTAGATTTAGGGGAAAGGTTTGGGTTTGGAGTTAGGATTAGGTTTAGAAGTAGGGTTATGGTTCGGTTAGGGTTAGACAGCCTTAAGGTTAGGGTTAGGTTTTGGGTTAGGGTAGGGTTTAGTTTTATGTTTAGCCCCAGCATTAGGTTTAGGATCGTGGTTGGCATTAGATCAGGGATAGGGTTACCTTAAGGATTGCGGTTAGGGTCGGGAACACAGTCACGGACAGGGTTAGGGTTAGGGTTAGGGTCAGGCTTAGGACTGTGTCAGGATTAGGGTTAGGGTTAGGGTTAGGGTTAGGGTTAGGGTCCGGGTTAGGGTTAGGGTACGGGTTAGGGTTAGGGTACGGGTTAGGGTTAGGGTTAGGGTACGGGTTAGGGTTAGGGTACGGGTTAGGGTTAGGGTACGTGTTAGGGTACGGGTTAGGGTACGGGTTAGGGTTAGGGTTAGGGTTAGGGTTAGGTTTATGGTCAGGCTCACAGTCAGAGTCAGGGTCAGCGTTTTCAGTTAGTTTTAGGACCGGGTTAATTTTAGGGTTATAGTTAGGTTCAGGGTTAGGGTTAGACATTGTTAGGGGCAGGGTTATCGTTAGGCGTAGTGTAGGGGTCAGGGTTAGGGTTAGGTTCAGGGTTAGGTTTATGGTCAGGCTCACAGTCAGTGTCAGGGTTAGGGTTAGTTTCAGAGTAAGGGTCAGGGTCAGGGATAGGTTTGGTGTCATGTTCAGTGTTATGGTTAGGGTCCAGTTCAGGATTATGGTCATGGTTAGAATAAGGCCTGCTTTATGTTTAGATTCTGGGTTATGATTAGGGTCCTGACTTAGTTTAGCTTTAGGGTTAGAGTTCTGGTCAGGCTCACGGTCTGGGTCAGAGTTAGGTTTACGGTCAGTGTCAGTGAAAGTATTAGGGTCAGGTTTAGGGTCAGGGCCAGGGTTCAGTTTAGGGTCAGGGCCAGGGTTCTGTTTAGGGTCAAAATTCGGATCAGGGTCAAGTTTTGGCAAAGTTCAGGGTAAGGGTCAGGTCAGATTCAGGGATAAATTCAGGGATAGGTTTAAAGTATGGGTTTGGGGTGAGAATTAGAATTAATTTGAGGATTAGGGTTACACTGGTTTAGGGTCAGGGTCTGCATTAGTTTTATGGGTTAGTTGTAGGGTTAGAATCATTGTTATGTTTTGTGTCATGGTCCATATCAGGGTCAGGGTCAGGGTTACCTTTAGGGTTACAGTTAGGGTCAGAATCACAGTCAGCTTCAGGGTTAGTGTTAGGGTCAGTGTAGGGTCACCGTTAGGGTCAGGTTTAGGTTTATGTTCAGGGTCTGGGTCAGGGTCAGGGTGAAGTTCAGAGCCAGTGTCAGGTTTAGGGTCAGGATCTGGTTTTGGTTTAGGGTCCACGTTCAGCTCAAGGACAGGGTTAGTTTTGGGTCAGTGCTATTGTCAGGGTTAGGTTTAGGGTCAGGATCTGGTGAAGGTCTGGGCCGGGGTCCGGTTTATGGTCAGGGTCAGGATTTGGATTGGGGTCAATATACGGTTCAGTTTCAGGATTAGATTTAGGGGAAAGGTTTGGGTTTGGAGTTAGGATTAGGTTTAGAAGTAGGGTTATGGTTCGGTTAGGGTTAGACAGCCTTAAGGTTAGGGTTAGGTTTTGGGTTAGGGTAGGGTTTAGTTTTATGTTTAGCCTCAGCATTAGGTTTAGGATCGTGGTTGGCATTAGATCAGGGATAGGGTTACCTTAAGGATTGCGGTTAGGGTCGGGAACACAGTCACGGTCAGGGTTAGGGTCAGGCTTAGGACTGTGTCAGGATTAGGGTTAGGGTTAGGGTTAGGGTTAGGGTCCGGGATAGGGTTAGGGTTAGGGTACGGGTTAGGGTTAGGGTACGGGTTAGGGTTAGGGTACGGGTTAGGGTACGGGTTAGGGTACGGGTTAGGGTTAGGGTACGTGTTAGGGTACGGGTTAGGGTACGGGTTAGGGTTAGGGTTAGGGTTAGGGTTAGGTTTATGGTCAGGCTCACAGTCAGAGTCAGGGTCAGCGTTTTCAGTTAGTTTTAGGACCGGGTTAATTTTAGGGTTATAGTTAGGTTCAGGGTTAGGGTTAGACATTGTTAGGGGCAGGGTTATCGTTAGGCGTAGTGTAGGGGTCAGGGTTAGGGTTAGGTTCAGGGTTAGGTTTATGGTCAGGCTCACAGTCAGTGTCAGGGTTAGGGTTAGTTTCAGAGTAAGGGTCAGGGTCAGGGATAGGTTTGGTGTCATGTTCAGTGTTATGGTTAGGGTCCAGTTCAGGATTATGGTCATGGTTAGAATAAGGCCTGCTTTATGTTTAGATTCTGGGTTATGATTAGGGTCCTGACTTAGTTTAGCTTTAGGGTTAGAGTTCTGGTCAGGCTCACGGTCTGGGTCAGAGTTAGGTTTATGGTCAGTGTCAGTGAAAGTATTAGGGTCAGGTTTAGGGTCAGGGCCAGGGTTCAGTTTAGGGTCAGGGCCAGGGTTCTGTTTAGGGTCAAAATTCGGATCAGGGTCAAGTTTTGGCAAAGTTCAGGGTAAGGGTCAGGTCAGATTCAGGGATAAATTCAGGGATAGGTTTAAAGTATGGGTTTGGGGTGAGAATTAGAATTAATTTGAGGATTAGGGTTACACTGGTTTAGGGTCAGGGTCTGCATTAGTTTTATGGGTTAGTTGTAGGGTTAGAATCATTGTTATGTTTTGTGTCATGGTCCATATCAGGGTCAGGGTCAGGGTTACCTTTAGGGTTACAGTTAGGGTCAGAATCACAGTCAGCTTCAGGGTTAGTGTTAGGGTCAGTGTAGGGTCACCGTTAGGGTCAGGTTTAGGTTTATGTTCAGGGTCTGGGTCAGGGTCAGGGTGAAGTTCAGAGCCAGTGTCAGGTTTAGGGTCAGGATCTGGTTTTGGTTTAGGGTCCACGTTCAGCTCAAGGACAGGGTTAGTTTTGGGTCAGTGCTATTGTCAGGGTTAGGTTTAGGGTCAGGATCTGGTGAAGGTGTGGGCCGGGGTCCGGTTTATGGTCAGGGTCAGGATTTGGATTGGGGTCAATATACGGTTCAGTTTCAGGATTAGATTTAGGGGAAAGGTTTGGGTTTGGAGTTAGGATTAGGTTTAGAAGTAGGGTTATGGTTCGGTTAGGGTTAGACAGCCTTAAGGTTAGGGTTAGGTTTTGGGTTAGGGTAGGGTTTAGTTTTATGTTTAGCCTCAGCATTAGGTTTAGGATCGTGGTTGGCATTAGATCAGGGATAGGGTTACCTTAAGGATTGCGGTTAGGGTCGGGAACACAGTCACGGTCAGGGTTAGGGTTAGGGTTAGGGTCAGGCTTAGGACTGTGTCAGGATTAGGGTTAGGGTTAGGGTTAGGGTTAGGGTCCGGGTTAGGGTTAGGGTTAGGGTACGGGTTAGGGTTAGGGTTAGGGTACGGGTTAGGGTAGGGTACGGGTTAGGGTTAGGGTACGGGTTAGGGTACGGGTTAGGGTACGGGTTAGGGTTAGGGTACGGGTTAGGGTACGGGTTAGGGTTAGGGTTAGGGTTAGGTTTATGGTCAGGCTCACAGTCAGAGTCAGGGTCAGCGTTTTCAGTTAGTTTTAGGACCGGGTTAATTTTAGGGTTATAGTTAGGTTCAGGGTGAGGGTTAGACATTGTTAGGGGCAGGGTTATCGTTAGGCGTAGTGTAGGGGTCAGGGTTAGGGTTAGGTTCAGGGTTAGGTTTATGGTCAGGCTCACAGTCAGTGTCAGGGTTAGGGTTAGTTTCAGAGTAAGGGTCAGGGTCAGGGATAGGTTTGGTGTCATGTTCAGTGTTATGGTTAGGGTCCAGTTCAGGATTATGGTCATGGTTAGAATAAGGCCTGTTTATGTTTAGATTCTGGGTTATGATTAGGGTCCTGACTTAGTTTAGCTTTAGGGTTAGAGTTCTGGTCAGGCTCACGGTCTGGGTCAGAGTTAGGTTTATGGTCAGTGTCAGTGAAAGTATTAGGGTCAGGTTTAGGGTCAGGGCCAGGGTTCAGTTTAGGGTCAGGGCCAGGGTTCTGTTTAGGGTCAAAATTCGGATCAGGGTCAAGTTTTGGCAAAGTTCAGGGTAAGGGTCATGTCAGATTCAGGGATAAATTCAGGGATAGGTTTAAAGTATGGGTTTGGGGTGAGAATTAGAATTAATTTGAGGATTAGGGTTACACTGGTTTAGGGTCAGGGTCTGCATTAGTTTTATGGGTTAGTTGTAGGGTTAGAATCATTGTTATGTTTTGTGTCATGGTCCATATCAGGGTCAGGGTCAGGGTTACCTTTAGGGTTACAGTTAGGGTCAGAATCACAGTCAGCTTCAGGGTTAGTGTTAGGGTCAGTGTAGGGTCACCGTTAGGGTCAGGTTTAGGTTTATGTTCAGGGTCTGGGTCAGGATCAGGGTGAAGTTCAGAGCCAGTGTCAGGTTTAGGGTCAGGATCTGGTTTTGGTTTAGGGTCCACGTTCAGCTCAAGGACAGGGTTAGTTTTGGGTCAGTGCTATTGTCAGGGTTAGGTTTAGGGTCAGGATCTGGTGAAGGTCTGGGCCGGGGTCCGGTTTATGGTCAGGGTCAGGATTTGGATTGGGGTCAATATACGGTTCAGTTTCAGGATTAGATTTAGGGGAAAGGTTTGGGTTTGGAGTTAGGATTAGGTTTAGAAGTAGGGTTATGGTTCGGTTAGGGTTAGACAGCCTTAAGGTTAGGGTTAGGTTTTGGGTTAGGGTAGGGTTTAGTTTTATGTTTAGCCTCAGCATTAGGTTTAGGATCGTGGTTGGCATTAGATCAGGGATAGGGTTACCTTAAGGATTGCGGTTAGGGTCGGGAACACAGTCACGGTCAGGGTTAGGGTTAGGGTTAGGGTCAGGCTTAGGACTGTGTCAGGCTTAGGGTTAGGGTTAGGGTTAGGCTTAGGGTTAGGGTACGGGTTAGGGTTAGGGTACGGGTTAGGGTTAGGGTTAGGGTACGGGTTAGGGTTAGGGTACGGGTTAGGGTTAGGGTACGGGTTAGGGTACGGGTTAGGGTACGGGTTAGGGTTAGTTACGGGTTAGGGTACGGGTTAGGGTTAGGGTTAGGGTTAGGTTTATGGTCAGGCTCACAGTCAGAGTCAGGGTCAGCGTTTTCAGTTAGTTTTAGGACCGGGTTAATTTTAGGGTTATAGTTAGGTTCAGGGTTAGGGTTAGACATTGTTAGGGGCAGGGTTACCGTTAGGCGTAGTGTAGGGGTCAGGGTTAGGGTTAGGTTCAGGGTTAGGTTTATGGTCAGGCTCACAGTCAGTGTCAGGGTTAGGGTTAGTTTCAGAGTAAGGGTCAGGGTCAGGGATAGGTTTGGTGTCATGTTCAGTGTTATGGTTAGGGTCCAGTTCAGGATTATGGTCATGGTTAGAATAAGGCCTGCTTTATGTTTAGATTCTGGGTTATGATTAGGGTCCTGACTTAGTTTAGCTTTAGGGTTAGAGTTCTGGTCAGGCTCACGGTCTGGGTCAGAGTTAGGTTTATGGTCAGTGTCAGTGAAAGTATTAGGGTCAGGTTTAGGGTCAGGGCCAGGGTTCAGTTTAGGGTCAGGGCCAGGGTTCTGTTTAGGGTCAAAATTCGGATCAGGGTCAAGTTTTGGCAAAGTTCAGGGTAAGGGTCAGGTCAGATTCAGGGATAAATTCAGGGATAGGTTTAAAGTATGGGTTTGGGGTGAGAATTAGAATTAATTTGAGGATTAGGGTTACACTGGTTTAGGGTCAGGGTCTGCATTAGTTTTATGGGTTAGTTGTAGGGTTAGAATCATTGTTATGTTTTGTGTCATGGTCCATATCAGGGTCAGGGTCAGGGTTACCTTTAGGGTTACAGTTAGGGTCAGAATCACAGTCAGCTTCAGGGTTAGTGTTAGGGTCAGTGTAGGGTCACCGTTAGGGTCAGGTTTAGGTTTATGTTCAGGGTCTGGGTCAGGGTCAGGGTGAAGTTCAGAGCCAGTGTCAGGTTTAGGGTCAGGATCTGGTTTTGGTTTAGGGTCCACGTTCAGCTCAAGGACAGGGTTAGTTTTGGGTCAGTGCTATTGTCAGGGTTAGGTTTAGGGTCAGGATCTGGTGAAGGTCTGGGCCGGGGTCCGGTTTATGGTCAGGGTCAGGATTTGGATTGGGGTCAATATACGGTTCAGTTTCAGGATTAGATTTAGGGGAAAGGTTTGGGTTTGGAGTTAGGATTAGGTTTAGAAGTAGGGTTATGGTTCGGTTAGGGTTAGACAGCCTTAAGGTTAGGGTTAGGTTTTGGGTTAGGGTAGGGTTTAGTTTTATGTTTAGCCTCAGCATTAGGTTTAGGATCGTGGTTGGCATTAGATCAGGGATAGGGTTACCTTAAGGATTGCGGTTAGGGTCGGGAACACAGTCACGGTCAGGGTTAGGGTTAGGGTTAGGGTCAGGCTTAGGACTGTGTCAGGCTTAGGGTTAGGGTTAGGGTTAGGGTTAGGCTTAGGGTTAGGGTTAGGGTTAGGGTACGGGTTAGGGTTAGGGTTAGGGTACGGGTTAGGGTTAGGGTAAGGGTTAGGGTTAGGGTACGGGTTAGGGTACGGGTTAGGGTACGGGTTAGGGTTAGGGTACGGGTTAGGGTACGGGTTAGGGTTAGGGTTAGGGTTAGGTTTATGGTCAGGCTCACAGTCAGAGTCAGGGTCAGCGTTTTCAGTTAGTTTTAGGACCGGGTTAATTTTAGGGTTATAGTTAGGTTCAGGGTTAGGGTTAGACATTGTTAGGGGCAGGGTTATCGTTAGGCGTAGTGTAGGGGTCAGGGTTAGGGTTAGGTTCAGGGTTAGGTTTATGGTCAGGCTCACAGTCAGTGTCAGGGTTAGGGTTAGTTTCAGAGTAAGGGTCAGGGTCAGGGATAGGTTTGGTGTCATGTTCAGTGTTATGGTTAGGGTCCAGTTCAGGATTATGGTCACGGTTAGAATAAGGCCTGCTTTATGTTTAGATTCTGGGTTATGATTAGGGTCCTGACTTAGTTTAGCTTTAGGGTTAGAGTTCTGGTCAGGCTCACGGTCTGGGTCAGAGTTAGGTTTACGGTCAGTGTCAGTGAAAGTATTAGGGTCAGGTTTAGGGTCAGGGCCAGGGTTCAGTTTAGGGTCAGGGCCAGGGTTCTGTTTAGGGTCAAAATTCGGATCAGGGTCAAGTTTTGGCAAAGTTCAGGGTAAGGGTCAGGTCAGATTCAGGGATAAATTCAGGGATAGGTTTAAAGTATGGGTTTGGGGTGAGAATTAGAATTAATTTGAGGATTAGGGTTACACTGGTTTAGGGTCAGGGTCTGCATTAGTTTTATGGGTTAGTTGTAGGGTTAGAATCATTGTTATGTTTTGTGTCATGGTCCATATCAGGGTCAGGGTCAGGGTTACCTTTAGGGTTACAGTTAGGGTCAGAATCACAGTCAGCTTCAGGGTTAGTGTTAGGGTCAGTGTAGGGTCACCGTTAGGGTCAGGTTTAGGTTTATGTTCAGGGTCTGGGTCAGGGTCAGGGTGAAGTTCAGAGCCAGTGTCAGGTTTAGGGTCAGGATCTGGTTTTGGTTTAGGGTCCACGTTCAGCTCAAGGACAGGGTTAGTTTTGGGTCAGTGCTATTGTCAGGGTTAGGTTTAGGGTCAGGATCTGGTGAATGTGTGGGCCGGGGTCCGGTTTATGGTCAGGGTCAGGATTTGGATTGGGGTCAATATACGGTTCAGTTTCAGGATTAGATTTAGGGGAAAGGTTTGGGTTTGGAGTTAGGATTAGGTTTAGAAGTAGGGTTATGGTTCGGTTAGGGTTAGACAGCCTTAAGGTTAGGGTTAGGTTTTGGGTTAGGGTAGGGTTTAGTTTTATGTTTAGCCTCAGCATTAGGTTTAGGATCGTGGTTGGCATTAGATCAGGGATAGGGTTACCTTAAGGATTGCGGTTAGGGTCGGGAACACAGTCACGGTCAGGGTTAGGGTTAGGGTTAGGGTCAGGCTTAGGACTGTGTCAGGCTTAGGGTTAGGGTTAGGGTTAGGGTTAGGCTTAGGATTAGGGTTAGGGTTAGGGTTAGGGTTAGGGTACGGGTTAGGGTACGGGTTAGGGTTAGGGTACGGGTTAGGGTTAGGGTACGGGTTAGGGTTAGGGTACGGGTTAGGGTACGGGTTAGGGTTAGGGTACGGGTTAGGGTACGGGTTAGGTTTAGGGTTAGGGTTAGGTTTATGGTCAGGCTCACAGTCAGAGTCAGGGTCAGCGTTTTCAGTTAGTTTTAGGACCGGGTTAATTTTAGGGTTATAGTTAGGTTCAGGGTTAGGGTTAGACATTGTTAGGGGCAGGGTTATCGTTAGGCGTAGTGTAGGGGTCAGGGTTAGGGTTAGGTTCGGGGTTAGGTTTATGGTCAGGCTCACAGTCAGTGTCAGGGTTAGGGTTAGTTTCAGAGTAAGGGTCAGGGTCAGGGATAGGTTTGGTGTCATGTTCAGTGTTATGGTTAGGGTCCAGTTCAGGATTATGGTCATGGTTAGAATAAGGCCTGCTTTATGTTTAGATTCTGGGTTATGATTAGGGTCCTGACTTAGTTTAGCTTTAGGGTTAGAGTTCTGGTCAGGCTCACGGTCTGGGTCAGAGTTAGGTTTATGGTCAGTGTCAGTGAAAGTATTAGGGTCAGGTTTAGGGTCAGGGCCAGGGTTCAGTTTAGGGTCAGGGCCAGGGTTCTGTTTAGGGTCAAAATTCGGATCAGGGTCAAGTTTTGGCAAAGTTCAGGGTAAGGGTCAGGTCAGATTCAGGGATAAATTCAGGGATAGGTTTAAAGTATGGGTTTGGGGTGAGAATTAGAATTAATTTGAGGATTAGGGTTACACTGGTTTAGGGTCAGGGTCTGCATTAGTTTTATGGGTTAGTTGTAGGGTTAGAATCATTGTTATGTTTTGTGTCATGGTCCATATCAGGGTCAGGGTCAGGGTTACCTTTAGGGTTACAGTTAGGGTCAGAATCACAGTCAGCTTCAGGGTTAGTGTTAGGGTCAGTGTAGGGTCACCGTTAGGGTCAGGTTTAGGTTTATGTTCAGGGTCTGGGTCAGGGTCAGGGTGAAGTTCAGAGCCAGTGTCAGGTTTAGGGTCAGGATCTGGTTTTGGTTTAGGGTCCACGTTCAGCTCAAGGACAGGGTTAGTTTTGGGTCAGTGCTATTGTCAGGGTTAGGTTTAGGGTCAGGATCTGGTGAAGGTCTGGGCCGGGGTCCGGTTTATGGTCAGGGTCAGGATTTGGATTGGGGTCAATATACGGTTCAGTTTCAGGATTAGATTTAGGGGAAAGGTTTGGGTTTGGAGTTAGGATTAGGTTTAGAAGTAGGGTTATGGTTCGGTTAGGGTTAGACAGCCTTAAGGTTAGGGTTAGGTTTTGGGTTAGGGTAGGGTTTAGTTTTATGTTTAGCCTCAGCATTAGGTTTAGGATCGTGGTTGGCATTAGATCAGGGATAGGGTTACCTTAAGGATTGCGGTTAGGGTCGGGAACACAGTCACGGACAGGGTTAGGGTTAGGGTTAGGGTCAGGCTTAGGACTGTGTCAGGCTTAGGGTTAGGGTTAGGCTTAGGGTTAGGGTTAGGGTTAGGGTTAGGGTACGGGTTAGGGTTAGGGTTAGGGTACGGGTTATGGTTAGGGTAAGGGTTAGGGTTAGGGTACGGGTTAGGGTACGGGTTAGGGTACGGGTTAGGGTTAGGGTACGGGTTAGGGTACGGGTTAGGGTTAGGGTTAGGGTTAGGTTTATGGTCAGGCTCACAGTCAGAGTCAGGGTCAGCGTTTTCAGTTAGTTTTAGGACCGGGTTAATTTTAGGGTTATAGTTAGGTTCAGGGTTAGGGTTAGACATTGTTAGGGGCAGGGTTATCGTTAGGCGTAGTGTAGGGGTCAGGGTTAGGGTTAGGTTCAGGGTTAGGTTTATGGTCAGGCTCACAGTCAGTGTCAGGGTTAGGGTTAGTTTCAGAGTAAGGGTCAGGGTCAGGGATAGGTTTGGTGTCATGTTCAGTGTTATGGTTAGGGTCCAGTTCAGGATTATGGTCATGGTTAGAATAAGGCCTGCTTTATGTTTAGATTCTGGGTTATGATTAGGGTCCTGACTTAGTTTAGCTTTAGGGTTAGAGTTCTGGTCAGGCTCACGGTCTGGGTCAGAGTTAGGTTTACGGTCAGTGTCAGTGAAAGTATTAGGGTCAGGTTTAGGGTCAGGGCCAGGGTTCAGTTTAGGGTCAGGGCCAGGGTTCTGTTTAGGGTCAAAATTCGGATCAGGGTCAAGTTTTGGCAAAGTTCAGGGTAAGGGTCAGGTCAGATTCAGGGATAAATTCAGGGATAGGTTTAAAGTATGGGTTTGGGGTGAGAATTAGAATTAATTTGAGGATTAGGGTTACACTGGTTTAGGGTCAGGGTCTGCATTAGTTTTATGGGTTAGTTGTAGGGTTAGAATCATTGTTATGTTTTGTGTCATGGTCCATATCAGGGTCAGGGTCAGGGTTACCTTTAGGGTTACAGTTAGGGTCAGAATCACAGTCAGCTTCAGGGTTAGTGTTAGGGTCAGTGTAGGGTCACCGTTAGGGTCAGGTTTAGGTTTATGTTCAGGGTCTGGGTCAGGGTCAGGGTGAAGTTCAGAGCCAGTGTCAGGTTTAGGGTCAGGATCTGGTTTTGGTTTAGGGTCCACGTTCAGCTCAAGGACAGGGTTAGTTTTGGGTCAGTGCTATTGTCAGGGTTAGGTTTAGGGTCAGGATCTGGTGAAGGTCTGGGCCGGGGTCCGGTTTATGGTCAGGGTCAGGATTTGGATTGGGGTCAATATACGGTTCAGTTTCAGGATTAGATTTAGGGGAAAGGTTTGGGTTTGGAGTTAGGATTAGGTTTAGAAGTAGGGTTATGGTTCGGTTAGGGTTAGACAGCCTTAAAGTTAGGGTTAGGTTTTGGGTTAGGGTAGGGTTTAGTTTTATGTTTAGCCTCAGCATTAGGTTTGGATCGTGGTTGGCATTAGATCAGGGATAGGGTTACCTTAAGGATTGCGGTTAGGGTCGGGAACACAGTCACGGTCAGGGTTAGGGTTAGGGTTAGGGTCAGGCTTAGGACTGTGTCAGGCTTAGGGTTAGGGTTAGGGTTAGGGTTAGGCTTAGGGTTAGGGTTAGGGTTAGGGTTAGGGTACGGGTTAGGTTTAGGGTTAGGGTACGGGTTAGGGTTAGGGTACGGGTTAGGGTACGGGTTAGGGTTAGGGTACGGGTTAGGGTTAGGGTTAGGGTTAGTTTTAGGGTTAGGTTTAGGGTTAGGGTTAGGTTTATGGTCAGGCTCACAGTCAGAGTCAGGGTCAGCGTTTTCAGTTAGTTTTAGGACCGGGTTAATTTTAGGGTTATAGTTAGGTTCAGGGTTATGGTTAGACATTGTTAGGGGCAGGGTTACCGTTAGGCGTAGTGTAGGGGTCAGGGTTAGGGTTAGGTTCAGGGTTAGGTTTATGGTCAGGCTCACAGTCAGTGTCAGGGTTAGGGTTAGTTTCAGAGTAAGGGTCAGGGTCAGGGATAGGTTTGGTGTCATGTTCAGTGTTATGGTTAGGGTCCAGTTCAGGATTATGGTCATGGTTAGAATAAGGCCTGCTTTATGTTTAGATTCTGGGTTATGATTAGGGTCCTGACTTAGTTTAGCTTTAGGGTTAGAGTTCTGGTCAGGCTCACGGTCTGGGTCAGAGTTAGGTTTATGGTCAGTGTCAGTGAAAGTATTAGGGTCAGGTTTAGGGTCAGGGCCAGGGTTCAGTTTAGGGTCAGGGCCAGGGTTCTGTTTAGGGTCAAAATTCGGATCAGGGTCAAGTTTTGGCAAAGTTCAGGGTAAGGGTCAGGTCAGATTCAGGGATAAATTCAGGGATAGGTTTAAAGTATGGGTTTGGGGTGAGAATTAGAATTAATTTGAGGATTAGGGTTACACTGGTTTAGGGTCAGGGTCTGCATTAGTTTTATGGGTTAGTTGTAGGGTTAGAATCATTGTTATGTTTTGTGTCATGGTCCATATCAGGGTCAGGGTCAGGGTTACCTTTAGGGTTACAGTTAGGGTCAGAATCACAGTCAGCTTCAGGGTTAGTGTTAGGGTCAGTGTAGGGTCACCGTTAGGGTCAGGTTTAGGTTTATGTTCAGGGTCTGGGTCAGGGTCAGGGTGAAGTTCAGAGCCAGTGTCAGGTTTAGGGTCAGGATCTGGTTTTGGTTTAGGGTCCACGTTCAGCTCAAGGACAGGGTTAGTTTTGGGTCAGTGCTATTGTCAGGGTTAGGTTTAGGGTCAGGATCTGGTGAAGGTCTGGGCCGGGGTCCGGTTTATGGTCAGGGTCAGGATTTGGATTGGGGTCAATATACGGTTCAGTTTCAGGATTAGATTTAGGGGAAAGGTTTGGGTTTGGAGTTAGGATTAGGTTTAGAAGTAGGGTTATGGTTCGGTTAGGGTTAGACAGCCTTAAGGTTAGGGTTAGGTTTTGGGTTAGGGTAGGGTTTAGTTTTATGTTTAGCCTCAGCATTAGGTTTAGGATCGTGGTTGGCATTAGATCAGGGATAGGGTTACCTTAAGGATTGCGGTTAGGGTCGGGAACACAGTCACGGTCAGGGTTAGGGTTAGGGTTAGGGTCAGGCTTAGGACTGTGTCAGGCTTAGGGTTAGGGTTAGGGTTAGGCTTAGGGTTAGGGTTAGGGTTAGGGTACGGGTTAGGGTTAGGGTACGGGTTAGGGTTAGGGTTAGGGTTAGGGTACGGGTTAGGGTACGGGTTAGGGTTAGGGTACGGGTTAGGGTACGGGTTAGGGTTAGGGTTAGGGTTAGGGTTAGGTTTAGGGTTAGGGTTAGGTTTATGGTCAGGCTCTCAGTCAGAGTCAGGGTCAGCGTTTTCAGTTAGTTTTAGGACCGGGTTAATTTTAGGGTTATAGTTAGGTTCAGGGTTAGGGTTAGACATTGTTAGGGGCAGGGTTATCGTTAGGCGTAGTGTAGGGGTCAGGGTTAGGGTTAGGTTCAGGGTTAGGTTTATGGTCAGGCTCACAGTCAGTGTCAGGGTTAGGGTTAGTTTCAGAGTAAGGGTCAGGGTCAGGGATAGGTTTGGTGTCATGTTCAGTGTTATGGTTAGGGTCCAGTTCAGGATTATGGTCATGGTTAGAATAAGGCCTGCTTTATGTTTAGATTCTGGGTCATGATTAGGGTCCTGACTTAGTTTAGCTTTAGGGTTAGAGTTCTGGTCAGGCTCACGGTCTGGGTCAGAGTTAGGTTTATGGTCAGTGTCAGTGAAAGTATTAGGGTCAGGTTTAGGGTCAGGGCCAGGGTTCAGTTTAGGGTCAGGGCCAGGGTTCTGTTTAGGGTCAAAATTCGGATCAGGGTCAAGTTTTGGCAAAGTTCAGGGTAAGGGTCAGGTCAGATTCAGGGATAAATTCAGGGATAGGTTTAAAGTATGGGTTTGGGGTGAGAATTAGAATTAATTTGAGGATTAGGGTTACACTGGTTTAGGGTCAGGGTCTGCATTAGTTTTATGGGTTAGTTGTAGGGTTAGAATCATTGTTATGTTTTGTGTCATGGTCCATATCAGGGTCAGGGTCAGGGTTACCTTTAGGGTTACAGTTAGGGTCAGAATCACAGTCAGCTTCAGGGTTAGTGTTAGGGTCAGTGTAGGGTCACCGTTAGGGTCAGGTTTAGGTTTATGTTCAGGGTCTGGGTCAGGGTCAGGGTGAAGTTCAGAGCCAGTGTCAGGTTTAGGGTCAGGATCTGGTTTTGGTTTAGGGTCCACGTTCAGCTCAAGGACAGGGTTAGTTTTGGGTCAGTGCTATTGTCAGGGTTAGGTTTAGGGTCAGGATCTGGTGAAGGTCTGGGCCGGGGTCCGGTTTATGGTCAGGGTCAGGATTTGGATTGGGGTCAATATACGGTTCAGTTTCAGGATTAGATTTAGGGGAAAGGTTTGGGTTTGGAGTTAGGATTAGGTTTAGAAGTAGGGTTATGGTTCGGTTAGGGTTAGACAGCCTTAAGGTTAGGGTTAGGTTTTGGGTTAGGGTAGGGTTTAGTTTTATGTTTAGCCTCAGCATTAGGTTTAGGATCGTGGTTGGCATTAGATCAGGGATAGGGTTACCTTAAGGATTGTGGTTAGGGTCGGGAACACAGTCACGGTCAGGGTTAGGGTTAGGGTTAGGGTCAGGCTTAGGACTGTGTCAGGCTTAGGGTTAGGGTTAGGGTTAGGCTTAGGGTTAGGGTTAGGTTTAGGGTTAGGGTTAGTGTACGGGTTAGGGTTAGGGTTAGGCTACGGGTTAGGGTTAGGGTACGGGTTAGGGTTAGGGTACGGGTTAGGGTTAGGGTATGGGTTAGGGTACGGGTTAGGGTACGGGTTATGGTACGGGTTAGAGTACGGGTTAGGGTACGGGTTAGGGTTAGGTTTAGGGTTAGGGTTAGGGTTATGGTTAGGTTTATGGTCAGGCTCACAGTCAGAGTCAGGGTCAGCGTTTTCAGTTAGTTTTAGGACCGGGTTAATTTTAGGGTTATAGTTAGGTTCAGGGTTAGGGTTAGACATTGTTAGGGGCAGGGTTATCGTTAGGCGTAGTGTAGGGGTCAGGGTTAGGGTTAGGTTCAGGGTTAGGTTTATGGTCAGGCTCACAGTCAGTGTCAGGGTTAGGGTTAGTTTCAGAGTAAGGGTCAGGGTCAGGGATAGGTTTGGTGTCATGTTCAGTGTTATGGTTAGGGTCCAGTTCAGGATTATGGTCATGGTTAGAATAAGGCCTGCTTTATGTTTAGATTCTGGGTTATGATTAGGGTCCTGACTTAGTTTAGCTTTAGGGTTAGAGTTCTGGTCAGGCTCACGGTCTGGGTCAGAGTTAGGTTTATGGTCAGTGTCAGTGAAAGTATTAGGGTCAGGTTTAGGGTCAGGGCCAGGGTTCAGTTTAGGGTCAGGGCCAGGGTTCTGTTTAGGGTCAAAATTCGGATCAGGGTCAAGTTTTGGCAAAGTTCAGGGTAAGGGTCAGGTCAGATTCAGGGATAAATTCAGGGATAGGTTTAAAGTATGGGTTTGGGGTGAGAATTAGAATTAATTTGAGGATTAGGGTTACACTGGTTTAGGGTCAGGGTCTGCATTAGTTTTATGGGTTAGTTGTAGGGTTAGAATCATTGTTATGTTTTGTGTCATGGTCCATATCAGGGTCAGGGTCAGGGTTACCTTTAGGGTTACAGTTAGGGTCAGAGTCACAGTCAGCTTCAGGGTTAGTGTTAGGGTCAGTGTAGGGTCACCGTTAGGGTCAGGTTTAGGTTTATGTTCAGGGTCTGGGTCAGGGTCAGGGTGAAGTTCAGAGCCAGTGTCAGGTTTAGGGTCAGGATCTGGTTTTGGTTTAGGGTCCACGTTCAGCTCAAGGACAGGGTTAGTTTTGGGTCAGTGCTATTGTCAGGGTTAGGTTTAGGGTCAGGATCTGGTGAAGGTCTGGGCCGGGGTCCGGTTTATGGTCAGGGTCAGGATTTGGATTGGGGTCAATATACGGTTCAGTTTCAGGATTAGATTTAGGGGAAAGGTTTGGGTTTGGAGTTAGGATTAGGTTTAGAAGTAGGGTTATGGTTCGGTTAGGGTTAGACAGCCTTAAGGTTAGGGTTAGGTTTTGGGTTAGGGTAGGGTTTAGTTTTATGTTTAGCCTCAGCATTAGGTTTAGGATCGTGGTTGGCATTAGATCAGGGATAGGGTTACCTTAAGGATTGCGGTTAGGGTCGGGAACACAGTCACGGTCAGGGTTAGGGTTAGGGTTAGGGTCAGGCTTAGGACTGTGTCAGGATTAGGGTTAGGGTTAGGGTTAGGGTTAGGGTCCGGTTAGGGTTAGGGTTAGGGTACGGGTTAGGGTTAGGGTACGGGTTAGGGTTAGGGTTAGGGTACGGGTTAGGGTTAGGGTTAGGGTACGGGTTAGGGTTAGGGTACGGATTAGGGTTAGGGTTAGGGTTAGGGTACGGGTTAGGGTACGGGTTAGGGTTAGGGTACGGGTTAGGGTACGGGTTAGGGTTAGGGTTAGGGTTAGGTTTATGGTCAGGCTCACAGTCAGAGTCAGGGTCAGCGTTTTCAGTTAGTTTTAGGACCGGGTTAATTTTAGTGTTATAGTTAGGTTCAGGGTTAGGGTTAGACATTGTTAGGGGCAGGGTTATCGTTAGGCGTAGTGTAGGGGTCAGGGTTAGGGTTAGGTTCAGGGTTAGGTTTATGGTCAGGCTCACAGTCAGTGTCAGGGTTAGGGTTAGTTTCAGAGTAAGGGTCAGGGTCAGGGATAGGTTTGGTGTCATGTTCAGTGTTATGGTTAGGGTCCAGTTCAGGATTATGGTCATGGTTAGAATAAGGCCTGCTTTATGTTTAGATTCTGGGTTATGATTAGGGTCCTGACTTAGTTTAGCTTTAGGGTTAGAGTTCTGGTCAGGCTCACGGTCTGGGTCAGAGTTAGGTTTATGGTCAGTGTCAGTGAAAGTATTAGGGTCAGGTTTAGGGTCAGGGCCAGGGTTCAGTTTAGGGTCAGGGCCAGGGTTCTGTTTAGGGTCAAAATTCGGATCAGGGTCAAGTTTTGGCAAAGTTCAGAGTAAGGGTCAGGTCAGATTCAGGGATAAATTCAGGGATAGGTTTAAAGTATGGGTTTGGGGTGAGAATTAGAATTAATTTGAGGATTAGGGTTACACTGGTTTAGGGTCAGGGTCTGCATTAGTTTTATGGGTTAGTTGTAGGGTTAGAATCATTGTTATGTTTTGTGTCATGGTCCATATCAGGGTCAGGGTCAGGGTTACCTTTAGGGTTACAGTTAGGGTCAGAATCACAGTCAGCTTCAGGGTTAGTGTTAGGGTCAGTATAGGGTCACCGTTAGGGTCAGGTTTAGGTTCATGTTCAGGGTCTGGGTCAGGGTCAGGGTGAAGTTCAGAGCCAGTGTCAGGTTTAGGGTCAGGATCTGGTTTTGGTTTAGGGTCCACGTTCAGCTCAAGGACAGGGTTAGTTTTGGGTCAGTGCTATTGTCAGGGTTAGGTTTAGGGTCAGGATCTGGTGAAGGTCTGGGCCAGGGTCCGGTTTATGGTCAGGGTCAGGATTTGGATTGGGGTCAATATACGGTTCAGTTTCAGGATTAGATTTAGGGGAAAGGTTTGGGTTTGGAGTTACGATTAGGTTTAGAAGTAGGGTTATGGTTCGGTTAGGGTTAGACAGCCTTAAGGTTAGGGTTAGGTTTTGGGTTAGGGTAGGGTTTAGTTTTATGTTTAGCCTCAGCATTAGGTTTAGGATCGTGGTTGGCATTAGATCAGGGATAGGGTTACTTAAGGATTGCGGTTAGGGTCGGGAACACAGTCACGGTCAGGGTTAGGGTTAGGGTTAGGGTCAGGCTTAGGACTGTGTCAGGCTTAGGGTTAGGGTTAGGGTTAGGGTACGGGTTAGGGTACGGATTAGGGTTAGGGTACGGGTTAGGGTACGGGTTAGGGTTAGGGTACGGGTTAGGGTACGGGTTAGGGTTAGGGTTAGGGTTAGGGTTAGGTTTAGGGTTAGGGTTAGGTTTATGGTCAGGCTCTCAGTCAGAGTCAGGGTCAGCGTTTTCAGTTAGTTTTAGGACCGGGTTAATTTTAGGGTTATAGTTAGGTTCAGGGTTAGGGTTAGACATTGTTAGGGGCAGGGTTATCGTTAGGCGTAGTGTAGGGGTCAGGGTTAGGGTTAGGTTCAGGGTTAGGTTTATGGTCAGGCTCACAGTCAGTGTCAGGGTTAGGGTTAGTTTCAGAGTAAGGGTCAGGGTCAGGGATAGGTTTGGTGTCATGTTCAGTGTTATGGTTAGGGTCCAGTTCAGGATTATGGTCATGGTTAGAATAAGGCCTGCTTTATGTTTAGATTCTGGGTTATGATTAGGGTCCTGACTTAGTTTAGCTTTAGGGTTAGAGTTCTGGTCAGGCTCACGGTCTGGGTCAGAGTTAGGTTTATGGTCAGTGTCAGTGAAAGTATTAGGGTCAGGTTTAGGGTCAGGGCCAGGGTTCAGTTTAGGGTCAGGGCCAGGGTTCTGTTTAGGGTCAAAATTCGGATCAGGGTCAAGTTTTGGCAAAGTTCAGGGTAAGGGTCAGGTCAGATTCAGGGATAAATTCAGGGATAGGTTTAAAGTATGGGTTTGGGGTGAGAATTAGAATTAATTTGAGGATTAGGGTTACACTGGTTTAGGGTCAGGGTCTGCATTAGTTTTATGGGTTAGTTGTAGGGTTAGAATCATTGTTATGTTTTGTGTCATGGTCCATATCAGGGTCAGGGTCAGGGTTACCTTTAGGGTTACAGTTAGGGTCAGAATCACAGTCAGCTTCAGGGTTAGTGTTAGGGTCAGTGTAGGGTCACCATTAGGGTCAGGTTTAGGTTTATGTTCAGGGTCTGGGTCAGGGTCAGGGTGAAGTTCAGAGCCAGTGTCAGGTTTAGGGTCAGGATCTGGTTTTGGTTTAGGGTCCACGTTCAGCTCAAGGACAGGGTTAGTTTTGGGTCAGTGCTATTGTCAGGGTTAGGTTTAGGGTCAGGATCTGGTGAAGGTCTGGGCCGGGGTCCGGTTTATGGTCAGGGTCAGGATTTGGATTGGGGTCAATATACGGTTCAGTTTCAGGATTAGATTTAGGGGAAAGGTTTGGGTTTGGAGTTAGGATTAGGTTTAGAAGTAGGGTTATGGTTCGGTTAGGGTTAGACAGCCTTAAGGTTAGGGTTAGGTTTTGGGTTAGGGTAGGGTTTAGTTTTATGTTTAGCCCCAGCATTAGGTTTAGGATCGTGGTTGGCATTAGATCAGGGATAGGGTTACCTTAAGGATTGCGGTTAGGGTCGGGAACACAGTCACGGTCAGGGTTAGGGTTAGGGTTAGGGTCAGGCTTAGGACTGTGTCAGGCTTAGGGTTAGGGTTAGGGTTAGGGTCCGGGTTAGGGTTAGGGTTAGGGTACGGGTTAGGGTTAGGGTACGGGTTAGGGTTAGGGTTAGGGTACGGGTTAGGGTTAGGGTACGGGTTAGGGTTAGGGTACGGGTTAGGGTTAGGGTACGGGTTAGGGTACGGGTTAGGGTACGGGTTAGGGTACGGGTTAGGGTTAGGGTACGGGTTAGGGTTAGGGTACGGGTTAGGGTACGGGTTAGGGTTAGGGTACGTGTTAGGGTACGGGTTAGGGTACGGGTTAGGGTTAGGGTTAAGGTTAGGGTTAGGTTTATGGTCAGGCTCACAGTCAGAGTCAGGGTCAGCGTTTTCAGTTAGTTTTAGGACTGGGTTAATTTTAGGGTTATAGTTAGGTTCAGGGTTAGGGTTAGACATTGTTAGGGGCAGGGTTATCATTAGGCGTAGTGTAGGGGTCAGGGTTAGGGTTAGGTTCAGGGTTTGGTTTATGGTCAGGCTCACAGTCAGTGTCAGGGTTAGGGTTAGTTTCAGAGTAAGGGTCAGGGTCAGGGATAGGTTTGGTGTCATGTTCAGTGTTATGGTTAGGGTCCAGTTCAGGATTATGGTCATGGTTAGAATAAGGCCTGCTTTATGTTTAGATTCTGGGTTATGATTAGGGTCCTGACTTAGTTTAGCTTTAGGGTTAGAATTCTGGTCAGGCTCACGGTCTGGGTCAGAGTTAGGTTTATGGTCAGTGTCAGTGAAAGTATTAGGGTCAGGTTTAGGGTCAGGGCCAGGGTTCAGTTTAGGGTCAGGGCCAGGGTTCTGTTTAGGGTCAAAATTCGGATCAGGGTCAAGTTTTGGCAAAGTTCAGGGTAAGGGTCAGGTCAGATTCAGGGATAAATTCAGGGATAGGTTTAAAGTATGGGTTTGGGGTGAGAATTAGAATTAATTTGAGGATTAGGGTTACACTGGTTTAGGGTCAGGGTCTGCATTAGTTTTATGGGTTAGTTGTAGGGTTAGAATCATTGTTATGTTTTGTGTCATGGTCCATATCAGGGTCAGGGTCAGGGTTACCTTTAGGGTTACAGTTAGGGTCAGAATCACAGTCAGCTTCAGGGTTAGTGTTAGGGTCAGTGTAGGGTCACCGTTAGGGTCAGGTTTAGGTTTATGTTCAGGGTCTGGGTCAGGGTCAGGGTGAAGTTCAGAGCCAGTGTCAGGTTTAGGGTCAGGATCTGGTTTTGGTTTAGGGTCCACGTTCAGCTCAAGGACAGGGTTAGTTTTGGGTCAGTGCTATTGTCAGGGTTAGGTTTAGGGTCAGGATCTGGTGAAGGTCTGGGCCGGGGTCCGGTTTATGGTCAGGGTCAGGATTTGGATTGGGGTCAATATACGGTTCAGTTTCAGGATTAGATTTAGGGGAAAGGTTTGGGTTTGGAGTTAGGATTAGGTTTAGAAGTAGGGTTATGGTTCGGTTAGGGTTAGACAGCCTTAAGGTTAGGGTTAGGTTTTGGGTTAGGGTAGGGTTTAGTTTTATGTTTAGCCTCAGCATTAGGTTTAGGATCGTGGTTGGCATTAGATCAGGGATAGGGTTAACTTAAGGATTGCGGTTAGGGTCGGGAACACAGTCACGGTCAGGGTTAGGGTTAGGGTTAGGGTCAGGCTTAGGACTGTGTCAGGATTAGGGTTAGGGTTAGGGTTAGGGTTAGGATCCGGGTTAGGGTTAGGGTTAGGGTACGGGTTAGGGTTAGGGTACGGGTTAGGGTTAGGGTTAGGGTACGGGTTAGGGTTAGGGTTAGGGTACGGGTTAGGGTTAGGGTACGGGTTAGGGTACGGGTTAGGGTTAGGGTACGGGTTAGGGTACGGGTTAGGGTTAGGGTTAGGGTTAGGGTTAGGGTTAGGTTTATGGTCAGGCTCACAGTCAGAGTCAGGGTCAGCGTTTTCAGTTAGTTTTAGGACCGGGTTAATTTTAGGGTTATAGTTAGGTTCAGGGTTAGGGTTAGACATTGTTAGGGGCAGGGTTATCGTTAGGCGTAGTGTAGGGGTCAGGGTTAGGGTTAGGTTCAGGGTTAGGTTTATGGTCAGGCTCACAGTCAGTGTCAGGGTTAGGGTTAGTTTCAGAGTAAGGGTCAGGGTCAGGGATAGGTTTGGTGTCATGTTCAGTGTTATGGTTAGGGTCCAGTTCAGGATTATGGTCATGGTTAGAATAAGGCCTGCTTTATGTTTAGATTCTGGGTTATGATTAGGGTCCTGACTTAGTTTAGCTTTAGGGTTAGAGTTCTGGTCAGGCTCACGGTCTGGGTCAGAGTTAGGTTTATGGTCAGTGTCAGTGAAAGTATTAGGGTCAGGTTTAGGGTCAGGGCCAGGGTTCAGTTTAGGGTCAGGGCCAGGGTTCTGTTTAGGGTCAAAATTCAGATCAGGGTCAAGTTTTGGCAAAGTTCAGGGTAAGGGTCAGGTCAGATTCAGGGATAAATTCAGGGATAGGTTTAAAGTATGGGTTTGGGGTGAGAATTAGAATTAATTTGAGGATTAGGGTTACACTGGTTTAGGGTCAGGGTCTGCATTAGTTTTATGGGTTAGTTGTAGGGTTAGAATCATTGTTATGTTTTGTGTCATGGTCCATATCAGGGTCAGGGTCAGGGTTACCTTTAGGGTTACAGTTAGGGTCAGAATCACAGTCAGCTTCAGGGTTAGTGTTAGGGTCAGTGTAGGGTCACCGTTAGGGTCAGGTTTAGGTTTATGTTCAGGGTCTGGGTCAGGGTCAGGGTGAAGTTCAGAGCCAGTGTCAGGTTTAGGGTCAGGATCTGGTTTTGGTTTAGGGTCCACGTTCAGCTCAAGGACAGGGTTAGTTTTGGGTCAGTGCTATTGTCAGGGTTAGGTTTAGGGTCAGGATCTGGTGAAGGTCTGGGCCGGGGTCCGGTTTATGGTCAGGGTCAGGATTTGGATTGGGGTCAATATACGGTTCAGTTTCAGGATTAGATTTAGGGGAAAGATTTGGGTTTGGAGTTAGGATTAGGTTTAGAAGTAGGGTTATGGTTCGGTTAGGGTTAGACAGCCTTAAGGTTAGGGTTAGGTTTTGGGTTAGGGTAGGGTTTAGTTTTATGTTTAGCCTCAGCATTAGGTTTAGGATCGTGGTTGGCATTAGATCAGGGATAGGGTTACCTTAAGGATTGCGGTTAGGGTCGGGAACACAGTCACGGTCAGGGTTAGGGTTAGGGTTAGGGTCAGGCTTAGGACTGTGTCAGGCTTAGGGTTAGGGTTAGGGTTAGGGTACGGGTTAGGGTTAGGGTTAGGGTACGGGTTAGGGTTAGGGTACGGGTTAGGGTACGGGTTAGGGTTAGGGTACGGGTTAGGGTACGGGTTAGGGTTAGGGTACGGGTTAGGGTACGGGTTAGGGTTAGGGTTAGGGTTAGGGTTAGGTTTAGGGTTAGGGTTAGGTTTATGGTCAGGCTCTCAGTCAGAGTCAGGGTCAGCGTTTTCAGTTAGTTTTAGGACCGGGTTAATTTTAGGGTTATAGTTAGGTTCAGGGTTAGGGTTAGACATTGTTAGGGGCAGGGTTATCGTTAGGCGTAGTGTAGGGGTCAGGGTTAGGGTTAGGTTCAGGGTTAGGTTTATGGTCAGGCTCACAGTCAGTGTCAGGGTTAGGGTTAGTTTCAGAGTAAGGGTCAGGGTCAGGGATAGGTTTGGTGTCATGTTCAGTGTTATGGTTAGGGTCCAGTTCAGGATTATGGTCATGGTTAGAATAAGGCCTGCTTTATGTTTAGATTCTGGGTTATGATTAGGGTCCTGACTTAGTTTAGCTTTAGGGTTAGAGTTCTGGTCAGGCTCACGGTCTGGGTCAGAGTTAGGTTTATGGTCAGTGTCAGTGAAAGTATTAGGGTCAGGTTTAGGGTCAGGGCCAGGGTTCAGTTTAGGGTCAGGGCCAGGGTTCTGTTTAGGGTCAAAATTCGGATCAGGGTCAAGTTTTGGCAAAGTTCAGGGTAAGGGTCAGGTCAGATTCAGGGATAAATTCAGGGATAGGTTTAAAGTATGGGTTTGGGGTGAGAATTAGAATTAATTTGAGGATTAGGGTTACACTGGTTTAGGGTCAGGGTCTGCATTAGTTTTATGGGTTAGTTGTAGGGTTAGAATCATTGTTATGTTTTGTGTCATGGTCCATATCAGGGTCAGGGTCAGGGTTACCTTTAGGGTTACAGTTAGGGTCAGAATCACAGTCAGCTTCAGGGTTAGTGTTAGGGTCAGTGTAGGGTCACCGTTAGGGTCAGGTTTAGGTTTATGTTCAGGGTCTGGGTCAGGGTCAGGGTGAAGTTCAGAGCCAGTGTCAGGTTTAGGGTCAGGATCTGGTTTTGGTTTAGGGTCCACGTTCAGCTCAAGGACAGGGTTAGTTTTGGGTCAGTGCTATTGTCAGGGTTAGGTTTAGGGTCAGGATCTGGTGAAGGTCTGGGCCGGGGTCCGGTTTATGGTCAGGGTCAGGATTTGGATTGGGGTCAATATACGGTTCAGTTTCAGGATTAGATTTAGGGGAAAGGTTTGGGTTTGGAGTTAGGATTAGGTTTAGAAGTAGGGTTATGGTTCGGTTAGGGTTAGACAGCCTTAAGGTTAGGGTTAGGTTTTGGGTTAGGGTAGGGTTTAGTTTTATGTTTAGCCTCAGCATTAGGTTTAGGATCGTGGTTGGCATTAGATCAGGGATAGGGTTACCTTCAGGATTGCGGTTAGGGTCGGGAACACAGTCACGGTCAGGGTTAGGGTTAGGGTTAGGGTCAGGCTTAGGACTGTGTCAGGATTAGGGTTAGGGTTAGGTTTAGGGTACGGGTTAGGGTTAGGGTACGGGTTAGGGTACGGGTTAGGGTTAGGGTACGGGTTAGGGTTAGGGTTAGGGTACGGGTTAGGGTTAGGGTACGGGTTAGGGTTAGGGTACGGGTTAGGGTACGGGTTAGGGTACGGGTTAGGGTTAGGGTACGGGTTAGGGTACGGGTTAGGGTTAGGGTACGGGTTAGGGTTAGGGTACGGGTTAGGGTACGGGTTAGGGTTAGGGTTAGGGTTAGGGTTAGGTTTAGGGTTAGGGTTAGGTTTATGGTCAGGCTCTCAGTCAGAGTCAGGGTCAGCGTTTTCAGTTAGTTTTAGGACCGGGTTAATTTTAGGGTTATAGTTAGGTTCAGGGTTAGGGTTAGACATTGTTAGGGGCAGGGTTATCGTTAGGCGTAGTGTAGGGGTCAGGGTTAGGGTTAGGTTCAGGGTTAGGTTTATGGTCAGGCTCACAGTCAGTGTCAGGGTTAGGGTTAGTTTCAGAGTAAGGGCAGGGTCAGGGATAGGTTTGGTGTCATGTTCAGTGTTATGGTTAGGGTCCAGTTCAGGATTATGGTCATGGTTAGAATAAGGCCTGCTTTATGTTTAGATTCTGGGTTATGATTAGGGTCCTGACTTAGTTTAGCTTTAGGGTTAGAGTTCTGGTCAGGCTCACGGTCTGGGTCAGAGTTAGGTTTATGGTCAGTGTCAGTGAAAGTATTAGGGTCAGGTTTAGGGTCAGGGCCAGGGTTCTGTTTAGGGTCAAAATTCGGATCAGGGTCAAGTTTTGGCAAAGTTCAGGGTAAGGGTCAGGTCAGATTCAGGGATAAATTCAGGTGTAGGTTTAAAGTATGGGTTTGGGGTGAGAATTAGAATTAATTTGAGGATTAGGGTTACACTGGTTTAGGGTCAGGGTCTGCATTAGTTTTATGGGTTAGTTGTAGGGTTAGAATCATTGTTATGTTTTGTGTCATGGTCCATATCAGGGTCAGGGTCAGGGTTACCTTTAGGGTTACAGTTAGGGTCAGAATCACAGTCAGCTTCAGGGTTAGTGTTAGGGTCAGTGTAGGGTCACCGTTAGGGTCAGGTTTAGGTTTATGTTCAGGGTCTGGGTCAGGGTCAGGGTGAAGTTCAGAGCCAGTGTCAGGTTTAGGGTCAGGATCTGGTTTTGGTTTAGGGTCCACGTTCAGCTCAAGGACAGGGTTAGTTTTGGGTCAGTGCTATTGTCAGGGTTAGGTTTAGGGTCAGGATCTGGTGAAGGTCTGGGCCGGGGTCCGGTTTATGGTCAGGGTCAGGATTTGGATAGGGGTCAATATACGGTTCAGTTTCAGGATTAGATTTAGGGGAAAGGTTTGGGTTTGGAGTTAGGATTAGGTTTAGAAGTAGGGTTATGGTTCGGTTAGGGTTAGACAGCCTTAAGGTTAGGGTTAGGTTTTGGGTTAGGGTAGGGTTTAGTTTTATGTTTAGCCTCAGCATTAGGTTTAGGATCGTGGTTGGCATTAGATCAGGGATAGGGTTACCTTAAGGATTGCGGTTAGGGTCGGGAACACAGTCACGGTCAGGGTTAGGGTTAGGGTTAGGGTCAGGCTTAGGACTGTGTCAGGATTAGGGTTAGGGTTAGGGTTAGGGTTAGGGTCCGGGTTAGGGTTAGGGTTAGGGTACGGGTTAGGGTTAGGGTACGGGTTAGGTTAGGGTTAGGGTACGGGTTAGGGTTAGGGTACGGGTTAGGGTTAGGGTACGGGTTAGGGTACGGGTTAGGGTTAGGGTACGGGTTAGGGTACGGGTTAGGGTACGGGTTAGGGTTAGGGTTAGGGTTAGGTTTATGGTCAGGCTCACAGTCAGAGTCAGGGTCAGCGTTTTCAGTTAGTTTTAGGACCGGGTTAATTTTAGGGTTATAGTTAGGTTCAGGGTTAGGGTTAGACATTGTTAGGGGCATGGTTATCGTTAGGCGTAGTGTAGGGGTCAGGGTTAGGGTTAGGTTCAGGGTTAGGTTTATGGTCAGGCTCACAGTCAGTGTCAGGGTTAGGGTTAGTTTCAGAGTAAGGGTCAGGGTCAGGGATAGGTTTGGTGTCATGTTCAGTGTTATGGTTAGGGTCCAGTTCAGGATTATGGTCATGGTTAGAATAAGGCCTGCTTTATGTTTAGATTCTGGGTTATGATTAGGGTCCTGACTTAGTTTAGCTTTAGGGTTAGAGTTCTGGTCAGGCTCACGGTCTGGGTCAGAGTTAGGTTTATGGTCAGTGTCAGTGAAAGTATTAGGGTCAGGTTTAGGGTCAGGGCCAGGGTTCTGTTTAGGGTCAAAATTCGGATCAGGGTCAAGTTTTGGCAAAGTTCAGGGTAAGGGTCAGGTCAGATTCAGGGATAAATTCAGGTGTAGGTTTAAAGTATGGGTTTGGGGTGAGAATTAGAATTAATTTGAGGATTAGGGTTACACTGGTTTAGGGTCAGGGTCTGCATTAGTTTTATGGGTTAGTTGTAGGGTTAGAATCATTGTTATGTTTTGTGTCATGGTCCATATCAGGGTCAGGGTCAGGGTTACCTTTAGGGTTACAGTTAGGGTCAGAATCACAGTCAGCTTCAGGGTTAGTGTTAGGGTCAGTGTAGGGTCACCGTTAGGGTCAGGTTTAGGTTTATGTTCAGGGTCTGGGTCAGGGTCAGGGTGAAGTTCAGAGCCAGTGTCAGGTTTAGGGTCAGGATCTGGTTTTGGTTTAGGGTCCACGTTCAGCTCAAGGACAGGGTTAGTTTTGGGTCAGTGCTATTGTCAGGGTTAGGTTTAGGGTCAGGATCTGGTGAAGGTCTGGGCCGGGGTCCGGTTTATGGTCAGGGTCAGGATTTGGATTGGGGTCAATATACGGTTCAGTTTCAGGATTAGATTTAGGGGAAAGGTTTGGGTTTGGAGTTAGGATTAGGTTTAGAAGTAGGGTTATGGTTCGGTTAGGGTTAGACAGCCTTAAGGTTAGGGTTAGGTTTTGGGTTAGGGTAGGGTTTAGTTTTATGTTTAGCCTCAGCATTAGGTTTAGGATCGTGGTTGGCATTAGATCAGGGATAGGGTTACCTTAAGGATTGCGGTTAGGGTCGGGAACACAGTCACGGTCAGGGTTAGGGTTAGGGTTAGGGTTAGGGTCACGCTTAGGACTGTGTCAGGCTTAGGGTTAGGGTTAGGGTTAGGCTTAGGGTACGGGTTAGGGTTAGGGTTAGGGTACGGGTTAGGGTTAGGGTTAGGGTACGGGTTAGGGTTAGGGTACGGGTTAGGGTTAGGGTACGGGTTAGGGTACGGGTTAGGGTACGGGTTAGGGTTAGGGTACGGGTTAGGGTACGGGTTAGGGTTAGGGTTAGGGTTAGGTTTATGGTCAGGCTCACAGTCAGAGTCAGGGTCAGCGTTTTCAGTTAGTTTTAGGACCGGGTTAATTTTAGGGTTATAGTTAGGTTCAGGGTTAGGGTTAGACATTGTTAGGGGCAGGGTTATCGTTAGGCGTAGTGTAGGGGTCAGGGTTAGGGTTAGGTTCAGGGTTAGGTTTATGGTCAGGCTCACAGTCAGTGTCAGGGTTAGGGTTAGTTTCAGAGTAAGGGTCAGGGTCAGGGATAGGTTTGGTGTCATGTTCAGTGTTATGGTTAGGGTCCAGTTCAGGATTATGGTCATGGTTAGAATAAGGCCTGCTTTATGTTTAGATTCTGGGTTATGATTAGGGTCCTGACTTAGTTTAGCTTTAGGGTTAGAGTTCTGGTCAGGCTCACGGTCTGGGTCAGAGTTAGGTTTATGGTCAGTGTCAGTGAAAGTATTAGGGTCAGGTTTAGGGTCAGGGCCAGGGTTCAGTTTAGGGTCAGGGCCAGGGTTCTGTTTAGGGTCAAAATTCGGATCAGGGTCAAGTTTTGGCAAAGTTCAGGGTAAGGGTCAGGTCAGATTCAGGGATAAATTCAGGGATAGGTTTAAAGTATGGGTTTGGGGTGAGAATTAGAATTAATTTGAGGATTAGGGTTACACTGGTTTAGGGTCAGGGTCTGCATTAGTTTTATGGGTTAGTTGTAGGGTTAGAATCATTGTTATGTTTTGTGTCATGGTCCATATCAGGGTCAGGGTCAGGGTTACCTTTAGGGTTACAGTTAGGGTCAGAATCACAGTCAGCTTCAGGGTTAGTGTTAGGGTCAGTGTAGGGTCACCGTTAGGGTCAGGTTTAGGTTTATGTTCAGGGTCTGGGTCAGGGTCAGGGTGAAGTTCAGAGCCAGTGTCAGGTTTAGGGTCAGGATCTGGTTTTGGTTTAGGGTCCACGTTCAGCTCAAGGACAGGGTTAGTTTTGGGTCAGTGCTATTGTCAGGGTTAGGTTTAGGGTCAGGATCTGGTGAAGGTCTGGGCCGGGGTCCGGTTTATGGTCAGGGTCAGGATTTGGATTGGGGTCAATATACGGTTCAGTTTCAGGATTAGATTTAGGGGAAAGGTTTGGGTTTGGAGTTAGGATTAGGTTTAGAAGTAGGGTTATGGTTCGGTTAGGGTTAGACAGCCTTAAGGTTAGGGTTAGGTTTTGGGTTAGGGTAGGGTTTAGTTTTATGTTTAGCCTCAGCATTAGGTTTAGGATCGTGGTTGGCATTAGATCAGGGATAGGGTTACCTTAAGGATTGCGGTTAGGGTCGGGAACACAGTCACGGTCAGGGTTAGGGTTAGGGTTAGGGTCAGGCTTAGGACTGTGTCAGGATTAGGGTTAGGGTTAGGGTTAGGGTTAGGGTACGGGTTAGGGTACGGGTTAGGGTTAGGGTACGGGTTAGGGTACGGGTTAGGGTTAGGGTACGGGTTAGGGTACGGGTTAGGGTTAGGGTTAGGGTTAGTGTTAGGTTTAGGGTTAGGGTTAGGTTTATGGTCAGGCTCTCAGTCAGAGTCAGGGTCAGCGTTTTCAGTTAGTTTTAGGACCGGGTTAATTTTAGGGTTATAGTTAGGTTCAGGGTTAGGGTTAGATATTGTTAGGGGCAGGGTTATCGTTAGGCGTAGTGTAGGGGTCAGGGTTAGGGTTAGGTTCAGGGTTAGGTTTATGGTCAGGCTCACAGTCAGTGTCAGGGTTAGGGTTAGTTTCAGAGTAAGGGTCAGGGTCAGGGATAGGTTTGGTGTCATGTTCAGTGTTATGGTTAGGGTCCAGTTCAGGATTATGGTCATGGTTAGAATAAGGCCTGCTTTATGTTTAGATTCTGGGTTATGATTAGGGTCCTGACTTAGTTTAGCTTTAGGGTTAGAGTTCTGGTCAGGCTCACGGTCTGGGTCAGAGTTAGGTTTATGGTCAGTGTCAGTGAAAGTATTAGGGTCAGGTTTAGGGTCAGGGCCAGGGTTCAGTTTAGGGTCAGGGCCAGGGTTCTGTTTAGGGTCAAAATTCGGATCAGGGTCAAGTTTTGGCAAAGTTCAGGGTAAGGGTCAGGTCAGATTCAGGGATAAATTCAGGGATAGGTTTAAAGTATGGGTTTGGGGTGAGAATTAGAATTAATTTGAGGATTAGGGTTACACTGGTTTAGGGTCAGGGTCTGCATTAGTTTTATGGGTTAGTTGTAGGGTTAGAATCATTGTTATGTTTTGTGTCATGGTCCATATCAGGGTCAGGGTCAGGGTTACCTTTAGGGTTACAGTTAGGGTCAGAATCACAGTCAGCTTCAGGGTTAGTGTTAGGGTCAGTGTAGGGTCACCGTTAGGGTCAGGTTTAGGTTTATGTTCAGGGTCTGGGTCAGGGTCAGGGTGAAGTTCAGAGCCAGTGTCAGGTTTAGGGTCAGGATCTGGTTTTGGTTTAGGGTCCACGTTCAGCTCAAGGACAGGGTTAGTTTTGGGTCAGTGCTATTGTCAGGGTTAGGTTTAGGGTCAGGATCTGGTGAAGGTCTGGGCCGGGGTCCGGTTTATGGTCAGGGTCAGGATTTGGATTGGGGTCAATATACGGTTCAGTTTCAGGATTAGATTTAGGGGAAAGGTTTGGGTTTGGAGTTAGGATTAGGTTTAGAAGTAGGGTTATGGTTCGGTTAGGGTTAGACAGCCTTAAGGTTAGGGTTAGGTTTTGGGTTAGGGTAGGGTTTAGTTTTATGTTTAGCCTCAGCATTAGGTTTAGGATCGTGGTTGGCATTAGATCAGGGATAGGGTTACCTTAAGGATTGCGGTTAGGGTCGGGAACACAGTCACGGTCAGGGTTAGGGTTAGGGTTAGGGTCAGGCTTAGGACTGTGTCAGGCTTAGGGTTAGGGTTAGGGTTAGGGTTAGGGTTAGGGTACGGGTTAGGGTACGGGTTAGGGTTAGGGTACGGGTTAGGGTACGGGTTAGGGTTAGGGTACGGGTTAGGGTACGGGTTAGGGTTAGGGTTAGGGTTAGGGTTAGGTTTATGGTTAGGGTTAGGTTTATGGTCAGGCTCTCAGTCAGAGTCAGGGTCAGCGTTTTCAGTTAGTTTTAGGACCGGGTTAATTTTAGGGTTATAGTTAGGTTCAGGGTTAGGGTTAGACATTGTTAGGGGCAGGGTTATCGTTAGGCGTAGTGTAGGGGTCAGGGTTAGGGTTAGGTTCAGGGTTAGGTTTATGGTCAGGCTCACAGTCAGTGTCAGGGTTAGGGTTAGTTTCAGAGTAAGGGTCAGGGTCAGGGATAGGTTTGGTGTCATGTTCAGTGTTATGGTTAGGGTCCAGTTCAGGATTATGGTCATGGTTAGAATAAGGCCTGCTTTATGTTTAGATTCTGGGTTATGATTAGGGTCCTGACTTAGTTTAGCTTTAGGGTTAGAGTTCTGGTCAGGCTCACGGTCTGGGTCAGAGTTAGGTTTATGGTCAGTGTCAGTGAAAGTATTAGGGTCAGGTTTAGGGTCAGGGCCAGGGTTCAGTTTAGGGTCAGGGCCAGGGTTCTGTTTAGGGTCAAAATTCGGATCAGGGTCAAGTTTTGGCAAAGTTCAGGGTAAGGGTCAGGTCAGATTCAGGGATAAATTCAGGGATAGTTTTAAAGTATGGGTTTGGGGTGAGAATTAGAATTAATTTGAGGATTAGGGTTACACTGGTTTAGGGTCAGGGTCTGCATTAGTTTTATGGGTTAGTTGTAGGGTTAGAATCATTGTTATGTTTTGTGTCATGGTCCATATCAGGGTCAGGGTCAGGGTTACCTTTAGGGTTACAGTTAGGGTCAGAGTCACAGTCAGCTTCAGGGTTAGTGTTAGGGTCAGTGTAGGGTCACCGTTAGGGTCAGGTTTAGGTTTATGTTCAGGGTCTGGGTCAGGGTCAGGGTGAAGTTCAGAGCCAGTGTCAGGTTTAGGGTCAGGATCTGGTTTTGGTTTAGGGTCCACGTTCAGCTCAAGGACAGGGTTAGTTTTGGGTCAGTGCTATTGTCAGGGTTAGGTTTAGGGTCAGGATCTGGTGAAGGTCTGGGCCGGGGTCCGGTTTATGGTCAGGGTCAGGATTTGGATAGGGGTCAATATACGGTTCAGTTTCAGGATTAGATTTAGGGGAAAGGTTTGGGTTTGGAGTTAGGATTAGGTTTAGAAGTAGGGTTATGGTTCGGTTAGGGTTAGACAGCCTTAAGGTTAGGGTTAGGTTTTGGGTTAGGGTAGGATTTAGTTTTATGTTTAGCCTCAGCATTAGGTTTAGGATCGTGGTTGGCATTAGATCAGGGATAGGGTTACCTTAAGGATTGCGGTTAGGGTCGGGAACACAGTCACGGTCAGGGTTAGGGTTAGGGTTAGGGTCAGGCTTAGGACTGTGTCAGGCTTAGGGTTAGGGTTAGGGTTAGGCTTAGGGTTAGGGTTAGGGTTAGGGTTAGGGTACGGGTTAGGGTTACGGTTAGGGTACGGGTTAGGGTTAGGGTACGGGTTAGGGTTAGGGTACGGGTTAGGGTACGGGTTAGGGTACGGGTTAGGGTTAGGGTTAGGGTTAGGTTTATGGTCAGGCTCACAGTCAGAGTCAGGGTCAGCGTTTTCAGTTAGTTTTAGGACCGGGTTAATTTTAGGGTTATAGTTAGGTTCAGGGTTAGGGTTAGACATTGTTAGGGGCAGGGTTATCGTTAGGCGTAGTGTAGGGGTCAGGGTTAGGGTTAGGTTCAGGGTTAGGTTTATGGTCAGGCTCACAGTCAGTGTCAGGGTTAGGGTTAGTTTCAGAGTAAGGGTCAGGGTCAGGGATAGGTTTGGTGTCATGTTCAGTGTTATGGTTAGGGTCCAGTTCAGGATTATGGTCACGGTTAGAATAAGGCCTGCTTTATGTTTAGATTCTGGGTTATGATTAGGGTCCTGACTTAGTTTAGCTTTAGGGTTAGAGTTCTGGTCAGGCTCACGGTCTGGGTCAGAGTTAGGTTTACGGTCAGTGTCAGTAAAAGTATTAGGGTCAGGTTTAGGGTCAGGGCCAGGGTTCAGTTTAGGGTCAGGGCCAGGGTTCTGTTTAGGGTCAGGGCCAGGGTTCTGTTTAGGGTCAAAATTCGGATCAGGGTCAAGTTTTGGCAAAGTTCAGGGTAAGGGTCAGGTCAGATTCAGGGATAAATTCAGGGATAGGTTTAAATTATGGGTTTGGGGTGAGAATTAGAATTAATTTGAGGATTAGGGTTACACTGGTTTAGGGTCAGGGTCTGCATTAGTTTTATGGGTTAGTTGTAGGGTTAGAATCATTGTTATGTTTTGTGTCATGGTCCATATCAGGGTCAGGGTCAGGGTTACCTTTAGGGTTACAGTTAGGGTCAGAATCACAGTCAGCTTCAGGGTTAGTGTTAGGGTCAGTGTAGGGTCACCGTTAGGGTCAGGTTTAGGTTTATGTTCAGGGTCTGGGTCAGGGTCAGGGTGAAGTTCAGAGCCAGTGTCAGGTTTAGGGTCAGGATCTGGTTTTGGTTTAGGGTCCACGTTCAGCTCAAGGACAGGGTTAGTTTTGGGTCAGTGCTATTGTCAGGGTTAGGTTTAGGGTCAGGATCTGGTGAAGGTCTGGGCCGGGGTCCGGTTTATGGTCAGGGTCAGGATTTGGATTGGGGTCAATATACGGTTCAGTTTCAGGATTAGATTTAGGGGAAAGGTTTGGGTTTGGAGTTAGGATTAGGTTTAGAAGTAGGGTTATGGTTCGGTTAGGGTTAGACAGCCTTAAGGTTAGGGTTAGGTTTTGGGTTAGGGTAGGGTTTAGTTTTATGTTTAGCCTCAGCATTAGGTTTAGGATCGTGGTTGGCATTAGATCAGGGATAGGGTTACCTTAAGGATTGCGGTTAGGGTCGGGAACACAGTCACGGTCAGGGTTAGGGTTAGGGTTAGGGTCAGGCTTAGGACTGTGTCAGGCTTAGGGTTAGGGTTAGGGTTAGGGTACGGGTTAGGGTTAGGGTTAGGGTACGGGTTAGGGTTAGGGTACGGGCTAGGGTACGGGCTAGGGTTAGGTTACGGGTTAGGGTACGGGTTAGGGTTAGGGTACGGGTTAGGGTACGGGTTAGGGTACGGGTTAGGGTTAGGGTAAGGTTTAGGGTTAGGGTTAGGTTTATGGTCAGGCTCTCAGTCAGAGTCAGGGTCAGCGTTTTCAGTTAGTTTTAGGACCGGGTTAATTTTAGGGTTATAGTTAGGTTCAGGGTTAGGGTTAGACATTGTTAGGGGCAGGGTTATCGTTAGGCGTAGTGTAGGGGTCAGGGTTAGGGTTAGGTTCAGGGTTAGGTTTATGGTCAGGCTCACAGTCAGTGTCAGGGTTAGGGTTAGTTTCAGAGTAAGGGTCAGGGTCAGGGATAGGTTTGGTGTCATGTTCAGTGTTATGGTTAGGGTCCAGTTCAGGATTATGGTCATGGTTAGAATAAGGCCTGCTTTATGTTTAGATTCTGGGTTATGATTAGGGTCCTGACTTAGTTTAGCTTTAGGGTTAGAGTTCTGGTCAGGCTCACGGTCTGGGTCAGAGTTAGGTTTATGGTCAGTGTCAGTGAAAGTATTAGGGTCAGGTTTAGGGTCAGGGCCAGGGTTCAGTTTAGGGTCAGGGCCAGGGTTCTGTTTAGGGTCAAAATTCGGATCAGGGTCAAGTTTTGGCAAAGTTCAGGGTAAGGGTCAGGTCAGATTCAGGGATAAATTCAGGGATAGGTTTAAAGTATGGGTTTGGGGTGAGAATTAGAATTAATTTGAGGATTAGGGTTACACTGGTTTAGGGTCAGGGTCTGCATTAGTTTTATGGGTTAGTTGTAGGGTTAGAATCATTGTTATGTTTTGTGTCATGGTCCATATCAGGGTCAGGGTCAGGGTTACCTTTAGGGTTACAGTTAGGGTCAGAATCACAGTCAGCTTCAGGGTTAGTGTTAGGGTCAGTGTAGGGTCACCGTTAGGGTCAGGTTTAGGTTTATGTTCAGGGTCTGGGTCAGGGTCAGGGTGAAGTTCAGAGCCAGTGTCAGGTTTAGGGTCAGGATCTGGTTTTGGTTTAGGGTCCACGTTCAGCTCAAGGACAGGGTTAGTTTTGGGTCAGTGCTATTGTCAGGGTTAGGTTTAGGGTCAGGATCTGGTGAAGGTCTGGGCCGGGGTCCGGTTTATGGTCAGGGTCAGGATTTGGATTGGGGTCAATATACGGTTCAGTTTCAGGATTAGATTTAGGGGAAAGGTTTGGGTTTGGAGTTAGGATTAGGTTTAGAAGTAGGGTTATGGTTCGGTTAGGGTTAGACAGCCTTAAGGTTAGGGTTAGGTTTTGGGTTAGGGTAGGGTTTAGTTTTATGTTTAGCCTCAGCATTAGGTTTAGGATCGTGGTTGGCATTAGATCAGGGATAGGGTTACCTTAAGGATTGCGGTTAGGGTCGGGAACACAGTCACGGTCAGGGTTAGGGTTAGGGTTAGGGTCAGGCTTAGGACTGTGTCAGGCTTAGGGTTAGGGTTAGGGTTAGGGTTAGGCTTAGGGTTAGGGTTAGGGTTAGGGTACGGGTACGGGTTAGGGTTAGGGTACGGGTTAGGGTTAGGGTATGGGTTAGGGTTAGGGTACGGTTTAGGGTACGGGTTAGGGTACGGGTTAGGGTTAGGGTACGGGTTAGGGTACGGGTTAGGGTTAGGGTTAGTGTTAGGTTTATGGTCAGGCTCACAGTCAGAGTCAGGGTCAGCGTTTTCAGTTAGTTTTAGGACCGGGTTAATTTTAGGGTTATAGTTAGGTTCAGGGTTAGGGTTAGACATTGTTAGGGGCAGGGTTATCGTTAGGCGTAGTGTAGGGGTCAGGGTTAGGGTTAGGTTCAGGGTTAGGTTTATGGTCAGGCTCACAGTCAGTGTCAGGGTTAGGGTTAGTTTCAGAGTAAGGGTCAGGGTCAGGGATAGGTTTGGTGTCATGTTCAGTGTTATGGTTAGGGTCCAGTTCAGGATTATGGTCATGGTTAGAATAAGGCCTGCTTTATGTTTAGATTCTGGGTTATGATTAGGGTCCTGACTTAGTTTAGCTTTAGGGTTAGAGTTCTGGTCAGGCTCACGGTCTGGGTCAGAGTTAGGTTTATGGTCAGTGTCAGTGAAAGTATTAGGGTCAGGTTTAGGGTCAGGGCCAAGGTTCAGTTTAGGGTCAGGGCCAGGGTTATGTTTAGGGTCAAAATTCGGATCAGGGTCAAGTTTTGGCAAAGTTCAGGGTAAGGGTCAGGTCAGATTCAGGGATAAATTCAGGGATAGGTTTAAAGGATGGGTTTGGGGTGAGAATTAGAATTAATTTGAGGATTAGGGTTACACTGGTTTAGGGTCAGGGTCTGCATTAGTTTTATGGGTTAGTTGTAGGGTTAGAATCATTGTTATGTTTTGTGTCATGGTCCATATCAGGGTCAGGGTCAGGGTTACCTTTAGGGTTACAGTTAGGGTCAGAATCACAGTCAGCTTCAGGGTTAGTGTTAGGGTCAGTGTAGGGTCACCGTTAGGGTCAGGTTTAGGTTTATGTTCAGGGTCTGGGTCAGGGTCAGGGTGAAGTTCAGAGCCAGTGTCAGGTTTAGGGTCAGGATCTGGTTTTGGTTTAGGGTCCACGTTCAGCTCAAGGACAGGGTTAGTTTTGGGTCAGTGCTATTGTCAGGGTTAGGTTTAGGGTCAGGATCTGGTGAAGGTCTGGGCCGGGGTCCGGTTTATGGTCAGGGTCAGGATTTGGATTGGGGTCAATATACGGTTCAGTTTCAGGATTAGATTTAGGGGAAAGGTTTGGGTTTGGAGTTAGGATTAGGTTTAGAAGTAGGGTTATGGTTCGGTTAGGGTTAGACAGCCTTAAGGTTAGGGTGAGGTTTTGGGTTAGGGTAGGGTTTAGTTTTATGTTTAGCCTCAGCATTAGGTTTAGGATCGTGGTTGGCATTAGATCAGGGATAGGGTTACCTTAAGGATTGCGGTTAGGGTCGGGAACACAGTCACGGTCAGGGTTAGGGTTAGGGTTAGGGTCAGGCTTAGGACTGTGTCAGGCTTAGGGTTAGGGTTAGGGTTAGGGTTAGGCTTAGGGTTAGGGTTAGGGTTAGGGTTAGGGTACGGGTTAGGGTTAGGGTTAGGGTTAGGGTACGGGTTAGGGTTAGGGTACGGGTTAGGGTTAGGGTACGGGTTAGGGTACGGGTTAGGTTTAGGGTACGGGTTAGGGTACGGGTTAGGGTTAGGGTACGGGTTAGGGTACGGGTTAGGGTTAGGGTACGGTTTAGGGTACGGGTTAGGGTACGGGTTAGGGTTAGGGTTAGGTTTATGGTCAGGCTCACAGTCAGAGTCAGGGTCAGCGTTTTCAGTTAGTTTTAGGACCGGGTTAATTTTAGGGTTATAGTTAGTTTCAGGGTTAGGGTTAGACATTGTTAGGGGCAGGGTTATCGTTAGGCGTAGTGTAGGTGTCAGGGTTAGGGTTAGGTTCAGGGTTAGGTTTATGGTCAGGCTCACAGTCAGTGTCAGGGTTAGGGTTAGTTTCAGAGTAAGGGTCAGGGTCAGGGATAGGTTTGGTGTCATGTTCAGGGTTATGGTTAGGGTCCAGTTCAGGATTATGGTCATGGTTAGAATAAGGCCTGCTTTATGTTTAGATTCTGGGTTATGATTAGGGTCCTGACTTAGTTTAGCTTTAGGGTTAGAGTTCTGCTCAGGCTCATGGTCTGGGTCAGAGTTAGGTTTATGGTCAGTGTCAGTGAAAGTATTAGGGTCAGGTTTAGGGTCAGGGCCAGGGTTCAGTTTAGGGTCAGGGCCAGGGTTCTGTTTAGGGTCAAAATTCGGATCAGGGTCAAGTTTTGGCAAAGTTCAGGGTAAGGGTCAGGTCAGATTCAGGGATAAATTCAGGGATAGGTTTAAATTATGGGTTTGGGGTGAGAATTAGAATTAATTTGAGGATTAGGGTTACACTGGTTTAGGGTCAGGGTCTGCATTAGTTTTATGGGTTAGTTGTAGGGTTAGAATAATTGTTATGTTTTGTGTCATGGTCCATATCAGGGTCAGGGTCAGGGTTACCTTTAGGGTTACAGTTAGGGTCAGAATCACAGTCAGCTTCAGGGTTAGTGTTAGGGTCAGTGTAGGGTCACCGTTAGGGTCAGGTTTAGGTTTATGTTCAGGGTCTGGGTCAGGGTCAGGGTGAAGTTCAGAGCCAGTGTCGGGTTTAGGGTCAGGATCTGGTTTTGGTTTAGGGTCCACGTTCAGCTCAAGGACAGGGTTAGTTTTGGGTCAGTGCTATTGTCAGGGTTAGGTTTAGGGTCAGGATCTGGTGAAGGTCTGGGCCGGGGTCCGGTTTATGGTCAGGGTCAGGATTTGGATTGGGGTCAATATACGGTTCAGTTTCAGGATTAGATTTAGGGGAAAGGTTTGGGTTTGGAGTTAGGATTAGGTTTAGAAGTAGGGTTATGGTTCGGTTAGGGTTAGACAGCCTTAAGGTTAGGGTTAGGTTTTGGGTTAGGGTAGGGTTTAGTTTTATGATTAGCCTCAGCATTAGGTTTAGGATCGTGGTTGGCATTAGATCAGGGATAGGGTTACCTTAAGGATTGCGGTTAGGGTCGGGAACACAGTCACGGTCAGGGTTAGGGTTAGGGTTAGGGTCAGGCTTAGGACTGTGTCAGGCTTAGGGTTAGGGTTAGGGTTAGGGTACGGGTTAGGGTTAGGGTTAGGGTACGGGTTAGGGTTAGGGTACGGGCTAGGGTACGGGCTAGGGTTAGGTTACGGGTTAGGGTACGGGTTAGGGTTAGGGTACGGGTTAGGGTACGGGTTAGGGTACGGGTTAGGGTTAGGGTAAGGTTTAGGGTTAGGGTTAGGTTTATGGTCAGGCTCTCAGTCAGAGTCAGGGTCAGCGTTTTCAGTTAGTTTTAGGACCGGGTTAATTTTAGGGTTATAGTTAGGTTCAGGGTTAGGGTTAGACATTGTTAGGGGCAGGGTTATCGTTAGGCGTAGTGTAGGGGTCAGGGTTAGGGTTAGGTTCAGGGTTAGGTTTATGGTCAGGCTCACAGTCAGTGTCAGGGTTAGGGTTAGTTTCAGAGTAAGGGTCAGGGTCAGGGATAGGTTTGGTGTCATGTTCAGTGTTATGGTTAGGGTCCAGTTCAGGATTATGGTCATGGTTAGAATAAGGCCTGCTTTATGTTTAGATTCTGGGTTATGATTAGGGTCCTGACTTAGTTTAGCTTTAGGGTTAGAGTTCTGGTCAGGCTCACGGTCTGGGTCAGAGTTAGGTTTATGGTCAGTGTCAGTGAAAGTATTAGGGTCAGGTTTAGGGTCAGGGCCAGGGTTCAGTTTAGGGTCAGGGCCAGGGTTCTGTTTAGGGTCAAAATTCGGATCAGGGTCAAGTTTTGGCAAAGTTCAGGGTAAGGGTCAGGTCAGATTCAGGGATAAATTCAGGGATAGGTTTAAAGTATGGGTTTGGGGTGAGAATTAGAATTAATTTGAGGATTAGGGTTACACTGGTTTAGGGTCAGGGTCTGCATTAGTTTTATGGGTTAGTTGTAGGGTTAGAATCATTGTTATGTTTTGTGTCATGGTCCATATCAGGGTCAGGGTCAGGGTTACCTTTAGGGTTACAGTTAGGGTCAGAATCACAGTCAGCTTCAGGGTTAGTGTTAGGGTCAGTGTAGGGTCACCGTTAGGGTCAGGTTTAGGTTTATGTTCAGGGTCTGGGTCAGGGTCAGGGTGAAGTTCAGAGCCAGTGTCAGGTTTAGGGTCAGGATCTGGTTTTGGTTTAGGGTCCATGTTCAGCTCAAGGACAGGGTTAGTTTTGGGTCAGTGCTATTGTCAGGGTTAGGTTTAGGGTCAGGATCTGGTGAAGGTCTGGGCCGGGGTCCGGTTTATGGTCAGGGTCAGGATTTGGATTGGGGTCAATATACGGTTCAGTTTCAGGATTAGATTTAGGGGAAAGGTTTGGGTTTGGAGTTAGGATTAGGTTTAGAAGTAGGGTTATGGTTCGGTTAGGGTTAGACAGCCTTAAGGTTAGGGTTAGGTTTTGGGTTAGGGTAGGGTTTAGTTTTATGTTTAGCCTCAGCATTAGGTTTAGGATCGTGGTTGGCATTAGATCAGGGATAGGGTTACCTTAAGGATTGCGGTTAGGGTCGGGAACACAGTCACGGTCAGGGTTAGGGTTAGGGTTAGGGTCAGGCTTAGGACTGTGTCAGGCTTAGGGTTAGGGTTAGGGTTAGGGTTAGGCTTAGGGTTAGGGTTAGGGTTAGGGTACGGGTACGGGTTAGGGTTAGGGTACGGGTTAGGGTTAGGGTATGGGTTAGGGTTAGGGTACGGTTTAGGGTACGGGTTAGGGTACGGGTTAGGGTTAGGGTACGGGTTAGGGTACGGGTTAGGGTTAGGGTTAGTGTTAGGTTTATGGTCAGGCTCACAGTCAGAGTCAGGGTCAGCGTTTTCAGTTAGTTTTAGGACCGGGTTAATTTTAGGGTTATAGTTAGGTTCAGGGTTAGGGTTAGACATTGTTAGGGGCAGGGTTATCGTTAGGCGTAGTGTAGGGGTCAGGGTTAGGGTTAGGTTCAGGGTTAGGTTTATGGTCAGGCTCACAGTCAGTGTCAGGGTTAGGGTTAGTTTCAGAGTAAGGGTCAGGGTCAGGGATAGGTTTGGTGTCATGTTCAGTGTTATGGTTAGGGTCCAGTTCAGGATTATGGTCATGGTTAGAATAAGGCCTGCTTTATGTTTAGATTCTGGGTTATGATTAGGGTCCTGACTTAGTTTAGCTTTAGGGTTAGAGTTCTGGTCAGGCTCACGGTCTGGGTCAGAGTTAGGTTTATGGTCAGTGTCAGTGAAAGTATTAGGGTCAGGTTTAGGGTCAGGGCCAAGGTTCAGTTTAGGGTCAGGGCCAGGGTTATGTTTAGGGTCAAAATTCGGATCAGGGTCAAGTTTTGGCAAAGTTCAGGGTAAGGGTCAGGTCAGATTCAGGGATAAATTCAGGGATAGGTTTAAAGGATGGGTTTGGGGTGAGAATTAGAATTAATTTGAGGATTAGGGTTACACTGGTTTAGGGTCAGGGTCTGCATTAGTTTTATGGGTTAGTTGTAGGGTTAGAATCATTGTTATGTTTTGTGTCATGGTCCATATCAGGGTCAGGGTCAGGGTTACCTTTAGGGTTACAGTTAGGGTCAGAATCACAGTCAGCTTCAGGGTTAGTGTTAGGGTCAGTGTAGGGTCACCGTTAGGGTCAGGTTTAGGTTTATGTTCAGGGTCTGGGTCAGGGTCAGGGTGAAGTTCAGAGCCAGTGTCAGGTTTAGGGTCAGGATCTGGTTTTGGTTTAGGGTCCACGTTCAGCTCAAGGACAGGGTTAGTTTTGGGTCAGTGCTATTGTCAGGGTTAGGTTTAGGGTCAGGATCTGGTGAAGGTCTGGGCCGGGGTCCGGTTTATGGTCAGGGTCAGGATTTGGATTGGGGTCAATATACGGTTCAGTTTCAGGATTAGATTTAGGGGAAAGGTTTGGGTTTGGAGTTAGGATTAGGTTTAGAAGTAGGGTTATGGTTCGGTTAGGGTTAGACAGCCTTAAGGTTAGGGTGAGGTTTTGGGTTAGGGTAGGGTTTAGTTTTATGTTTAGCCTCAGCATTAGGTTTAGGATCGTGGTTGGCATTAGATCAGGGATAGGGTTACCTTAAGGATTGCGGTTAGGGTCGGGAACACAGTCACGGTCAGGGTTAGGGTTAGGGTTAGGGTCAGGCTTAGGACTGTGTCAGGCTTAGGGTTAGGGTTAGGGTTAGGGTTAGGCTTAGGGTTAGGGTTAGGGTTAGGGTTAGGGTACGGGTTAGGGTTAGGGTTAGGGTTAGGGTACGGGTTAGGGTTAGGGTACGGGTTAGGGTTAGGGTACGGGTTAGGGTACGGGTTAGGTTTAGGGTACGGGTTAGGGTACGGGTTAGGGTTAGGGTACGGGTTAGGGTACAGGTTAGGGTTAGGGTACGGTTTAGGGTACGGGTTAGGGTACGGGTTAGGGTTAGGGTTAGGTTTATGGTCAGGCTCACAGTCAGAGTCAGGGTCAGCGTTTTCAGTTAGTTTTAGGACCGGGTTAATTTTAGGGTTATAGTTAGTTTCAGGGTTAGGGTTAGACATTGTTAGGGGCAGGGTTATCGTTAGGCGTAGTGTAGGTGTCAGGGTTAGGGTTAGGTTCAGGGTTAGGTTTATGGTCAGGCTCACAGTCAGTGTCAGGGTTAGGGTTAGTTTCAGAGTAAGGGTCAGGGTCAGGGATAGGTTTGGTGTCATGTTCAGGGTTATGGTTAGGGTCCAGTTCAGGATTATGGTCATGGTTAGAATAAGGCCTGCTTTATGTTTAGATTCTGGGTTATGATTAGGGTCCTGACTTAGTTTAGCTTTAGGGTTAGAGTTCTGCTCAGGCTCATGGTCTGGGTCAGAGTTAGGTTTATGGTCAGTGTCAGTGAAAGTATTAGGGTCAGGTTTAGGGTCAGGGCCAGGGTTCAGTTTAGGGTCAGGGCCAGGGTTCTGTTTAGGGTCAAAATTCGGATCAGGGTCAAGTTTTGGCAAAGTTCAGGGTAAGGGTCAGGTCAGATTCAGGGATAAATTCAGGGATAGGTTTAAATTATGGGTTTGGGGTGAGAATTAGAATTAATTTGAGGATTAGGGTTACACTGGTTTAGGGTCAGGGTCTGCATTAGTTTTATGGGTTAGTTGTAGGGTTAGAATAATTGTTATGTTTTGTGTCATGGTCCATATCAGGGTCAGGGTCAGGGTTACCTTTAGGGTTACAGTTAGGGTCAGAATCACAGTCAGCTTCAGGGTTAGTGTTAGGGTCAGTGTAGGGTCACCGTTAGGGTCAGGTTTAGGTTTATGTTCAGGGTCTGGGTCAGGGTCAGGGTGAAGTTCAGAGCCAGTGTCGGGTTTAGGGTCAGGATCTGGTTTTGGTTTAGGGTCCACGTTCAGCTCAAGGACAGGGTTAGTTTTGGGTCAGTGCTATTGTCAGGGTTAGGTTTAGGGTCAGGATCTGGTGAAGGTCTGGGCCGGGGTCCGGTTTATGGTCAGGGTCAGGATTTGGATTGGGGTCAATATACGGTTCAGTTTCAGGATTAGATTTAGGGGAAAGGTTTGGGTTTGGAGTTAGGATTAGGTTTAGAAGTAGGGTTATGGTTCGGTTAGGGTTAGACAGCCTTAAGGTTAGGGTTAGGTTTTGGGTTAGGGTAGGGTTTAGTTTTATGATTAGCCTCAGCATTAGGTTTAGGATCGTGGTTGGCATTAGATCAGGGATAGGGTTACCTTAAGGATTGCGGTTAGGGTCGGGAACACAGTCACGGTCAGGGTTAGGGTTAGGGTTAGGGTCAGGCTTAGGACTGTGTCAGGCTTAGGGTTAGGGTTAGGGTTAGGGTACGGGTTAGGGTTAGGGTTAGGGTACGGGTTAGGGTTAGGGTACGGGCTAGGGTACGGGCTAGGGTTAGGTTACGGGTTAGGGTACGGGTTAGGGTTAGGGTACGGGTTAGGGTACGGGTTAGGGTACGGGTTAGGGTTAGGGTAAGGTTTAGGGTTAGGGTTAGGTTTATGGTCAGGCTCTCGGTCAGAGTCAGGGTCAGCGTTTTCAGTTAGTTTTAGGACCGGGTTAATTTTAGGGTTATAGTTAGGTTCAGGGTTAGGGTTAGACATTGTTAGGGGCAGGGTTATCGTTAGGCGTAGTGTAGGGGTCAGGGTTAGGGTTAGGTTCAGGGTTAGGTTTATGGTCAGGCTCACAGTCAGTGTCAGGGTTAGGGTTAGTTTCAGAGTAAGGGTCAGGGTCAGGGATAGGTTTGGTGTCATGTTCAGTGTTATGGTTAGGGTCCAGTTCAGGATTATGGTCATGGTTAGAATAAGGCCTGCTTTATGTTTAGATTCTGGGTTATGATTAGGGTCCTGACTTAGTTTAGCTTTAGGGTTAGAGTTCTGGTCAGGCTCACGGTCTGGGTCAGAGTTAGGTTTATGGTCAGTGTCAGTGAAAGTATTAGGGTCAGGTTTAGGGTCAGGGCCAGGGTTCAGTTTAGGGTCAGGGCCAGGGTTCTGTTTAGGGTCAAAATTCGGATCAGGGTCAAGTTTTGGCAAAGTTCAGGGTAAGGGTCAGGTCAGATTCAGGGATAAATTCAGGGATAGGTTTAAAGTATGGGTTTGGGGTGAGAATTAGAATTAATTTGAGGATTAGGGTTACACTGGTTTAGGGTCAGGGTCTGCATTAGTTTTATGGGTTAGTTGTAGGGTTAGAATCATTGTTATGTTTTGTGTCATGGTCCATATCAGGGTCAGGGTCAGGGTTACCTTTAGGGTTACAGTTAGGGTCAGAATCACAGTCAGCTTCAGGGTTAGTGTTAGGGTCAGTGTAGGGTCACCGTTAGGGTCAGGTTTAGGTTTATGTTCAGGGTCTGGGTCAGGGTCAGGGTGAAGTTCAGAGCCAGTGTCAGGTTTAGGGTCAGGATCTGGTTTTGGTTTAGGGTCCATGTTCAGCTCAAGGACAGGGTTAGTTTTGGGTCAGTGCTATTGTCAGGGTTAGGTTTAGGGTCAGGATCTGGTGAAGGTCTGGGCCGGGGTCCGGTTTATGGTCAGGGTCAGGATTTGGATTGGGGGTCAATATACGGTTCAGTTTCAGGATTAGATTTAGGGGAAAGGTTTGGGTTTGGAGTTAGGATTAGGTTTAGAAGTAGGGTTATGGTTCGGTTAGGGTTAGACAGCCTTAAGGTTAGGGTTAGGTTTTGGGTTAGGGTAGGGTTTAGTTTTATGTTTAGCCTCAGCATTAGGTTTAGGATCGTGGTTGGCATTAGATCAGGGATAGGGTTACCTTAAGGATTGCGGTTAGGGTCGGGAACACAGTCACGGTCAGGGTTAGGGTTAGGGTTAGGGTCAGGCTTAGGACTGTGTCAGGCTTAGGGTTAGGGTTAGGGTTAGGGTTAGGCTTAGGGTTAGGGTTAGGGTAGGGTACGGGTACGGGTTAGGGTTAGGGTACGGGTTAGGGTTAGGGTATGGGTTAGGGTTAGGGTACGGTTTAGGGTACGGGTTAGGGTACGGGTTTTGGGTTAGGGTACCGGGTTAGGGTACGGGTTAGGGTTAGGTTAGTGTTAGGTTTAAGGTCAGGCTCACAGTCAGAGTCAGGGTCAGCGTTTTCAGTTAGTTTTAGGACCGGGTTAATTTTTAGGGTTATAGTTAGGTTCAGGGTTAGGGTTAGACATTGTTAGGGGCAGGGTTATCGTTAGGCGTAGTGTAGGGGTCAGGGTTAGGGTTAGGTTCAGGGTTAGGTTTATGGTCAGGCTCACAGTCAGTGTCAGGGTTAGGGTTAGTTTCAGAGTAAGGGTCAGGGTCAGGGATAGGTTTGGTGTCATGTTCAGTGTTTATGGTTAGGGTCCAGTTCAGGATTATGGTCATGGTTAGAATAAGGCCTGCTTTATGTTTAGATTCTGGGTTATGATTAGGGTCCTGACTTAGTTTAGCTTTAGGGTTAGAGTTCTGGTCAGGCTCACGGTCTGGGTCAGAGTTAGGTTTATGGTCAGTGTCAGTGAAAGTATTAGGGTCAGGTTTAGGGTCAGGGCCAAGGTTCAGTTTAGGGTCAGGGCCAGGGTTATGTTTAGGGTCAAAATTCGGATCAGGGTCAAGTTTTGGCAAAGTTCAGGGTAAGGGTCAGGTCAGATTCAGGGATAAATTCAGGGATAGGTTTTAAAGGATGGGTTTGGGGTGAGAATTAGAATTAATTTGAGGATTAGGGTTACACTGGTTTAGGGTCAGGGTCTGCATTAGTTTTATGGGGTTAGTTGTAGGGTTAGAATCATTGTTATGTTTTGTGTCATGGTCCATATCAGGGTCAGGGTCAGGGTTACCTTTAGGGTTACAGTTAGGGTCAGAATCACAGTCAGCTTCAGGGTTAGTGTTAGGGTCAGTGTAGGGTCACCGTTAGGGTCAGGTTTAGGTTTATGTTCAGGGTCTGGGTCAGGGTCAGGGTGAAGTTCAGAGCCAGTGTCAGGTTAGGGTCAGGATCTGGTTTTGGTTTAGGGTCCACGTTCAGCTCAAGGACAGGGTTAGTTTTGGGTCAGTGCTATTGTCAGGGTTAGGTTTAGGGTCAGGATCTGGTGAAGGTCTGGGCCGGGGTCCGGTTTATGGTCAGGGTCAGGATTTGGATTGGGGTCAATATACGGTTCAGTTTCAGGATTAGATTTAGGGGAAAGGTTTGGGTTTGGAGTTAGGATTAGGTTTAGAAGTAGGGTTATGGTTCGGTTAGGGTTAGACAGCCTTAAGGTTAGGGTGAGGTTTTGGGTTAGGGTAGGGTTTAGTTTTATGTTTAGCCTCAGCATTAGTTTAGGATCGTGGTTGGCATTAGATCAGGGATAGGGTTACCTTAAGGATTGCGGTTAGGGTCGGGAACACAGTCACGGTCAGGGTTAGGGTTAGGTTAGGGTCAGGCTTAGGACTGTGTCAGGCTTAGGGGTTAGGGTTAGGGTTAGGCTTAGGCTTAGGGTTAGGGTTAGGGTTAGGGTTAGGGTACGGGTTAGGGTTAGGTTAGGGTTAGGGTACGGGTTAGGGTTAGGGTACGGGTTAGGGTTAGGGTACGGGTTAGGGTACGGGTTAGGTTTAGGGTACGGGTTAGGGTACGGGTTAGGGTTAGGGTACGGGTTAGGGTACGGGTTAGGGTTAGGTACGGTTTAGGGTACGTTAGGGTACGGGTTAGGGTTAGGGTTAGGTTTATGGTCAGGCTCACAGTCAGAGTCAGGGTCAGCGTTTTCAGTTAGTTTTAGGACCGGGTTAATTTTAGGGTTATAGTTAGTTTCAGGGTTAGGGTTAGACATTGTTAGGGGCAGGGTTATCGTTAGGCGTAGTGTAGGTGTCAGGGTTAGGGTTAGGTTCAGGGTTAGGTTTATGGTCAGGCTCACAGTCAGTGTCAGGGTTAGGGTTAGTTTCAGAGTAAGGGTCAGGGTCAGGGATAGGTTTGGTGTCATGTTCAGGGTTATGGTTAGGGTCCAGTTCAGGATTATGGTCATGGTTAGAATAAGGCCTGCTTTATGTTTAGATTCTGGGTTATGATTAGGGTCCTGACTTAGTTTAGCTTTAGGGTTAGAGTTCTGCTCAGGCTCATGGTCTGGGTCAGAGTTAGGTTTATGGTCAGTGTCAGTGAAAGTATTAGGGTCAGGTTTAGGGTCAGGGCCAGGGTTCAGTTTAGGGTCAGGGCCAGGGTTCTGTTTAGGGTCAAAATTCGGATCAGGGTCAAGTTTTGGCAAAGTTCAGGGTAAGGGTCAGGTCAGATTCAGGGATAAATTCAGGGATAGGTTTAAATTATGGGTTTGGGGTGAGAATTAGAATTAATTTGAGGATTAGGGTTACACTGGTTTAGGGTCAGGGTCTGCATTAGTTTTATGGGTTAGTTGTAGGGTTAGAATAATTGTTATGTTTTGTGTCCATGGTCCATATCAGGGTCAGGGTCAGGGTTACCTTTAGGGTTACAGTTAGGGTCAGAATCACAGTCAGCTTCAGGGTTAGTGTTAGGGTCAGTGTAGGGTCACCGTTAGGGTCAGGTTTAGGTTTATGTTCAGGGTCTGGGTCAGGGTCAGGGTGAAGTTCAGAGCCAGTGTCGGGTTTAGGGTCAGGATCTGGTTTTGGTTTAGGGTCCACGTTCAGCTCAAGGACAGGGTTAGTTTTGGGTCAGTGCTATTGTCAGGGTTAGGTTTAGGGTCAGGATCTGGTGAAGGTCTGGGCCGGGGTCCGGTTTATGGTCAGGGTCAGGATTTGGATTGGGGTCAATATACGGTTCAGTTTCAGGATTAGATTTAGGGGAAAGGTTTGGGTTTGGAGTTAGGATTAGGTTTAGAAGTAGGGTTATGGTTCGGTTAGGGTTAGACAGCCTTAAGGTTAGGGTTAGGTTTTGGGTTAGGGTAGGGTTTAGTTTTATGATTAGCCTCAGCATTAGGTTTAGGATCGTGGTTGGCATTAGATCAGGGATAGGGTTACCTTAAGGATTGCGGTTAGGGTCGGGAACACAGTCACGGTCAGGTTAGGGTTAGGGTTAGGGTCAGGCTTAGGACTGTGTCAGGCTTAGGGTTAGGGTTAGGGTTAGGCTTAGGGTTAGGGTACGGGTTAGGGTTAGGGTACGGGTTAGGGTTAGGGTTAGGGTACGGGTTAGGGTTAGGGTTAGGTTTATGGTCAGGCTCACAGTCAGAGTCAGGGTCAGCGTTTTCAGTTAGTTTTAGGACCGGTTAATTTTAGGGTTATAGTTAGGTTCAGGGTTAGGGTTAGACATTGTTAGGGGCAGGGTTATCGTTAGGCGTAGTGTAGGGGTCAGGGTTAGGGTTAGGTTCAGGGTTAGGTTTATGGTCAGGCTCACAGTCAGTGTCAGGGTTAGGGTTAGTTTCAGAGTAAGGGTTAGGGTCAGGGATAGGTTTGGTGTCATGTTCAGTGTTATGGTTAGGGTCCAGTTCAGGATTATGGTCATGGTTAGAATAAGGCCTGCTTTATGTTTAGATTCTGGGTTATGATTAGGGTCCTGACTTAATTTAGCTTTAGGGTTAGAGTTCTGGTCAGGCTCACGGTCTGGGTCAGAGTTAGGTTTATGGTCAGTGTCAGTGAAAGTATTAGGGTCAGCTTTAGGGTCAGGGCCAGGGTTCAGTTTAGGGTCAGGGCCAGGGTTCTGTTTAGGGTCAAAATTCGGATCAGGGTCAAGTTTTGGCAAAGTTCAGGGTAAGGGTCAGGTCAGATTCAGGGATAAATTCAGGGATAGGTTTAAAGTATGGGTTTGGGGTGAGAATTAGAATTAATTTGAGGATTAGGGTTACACTGGTTTAGGGTCAGGGTCTGCATTAGTTTTATGGGTTAGTTGTAGGGTTAGAATCATTGTTATGTTTTGTGTCATGGTCCATATCAGGGTCAGGGTCAGGGTTACCTTTAGGGTTACAGTTAGGGTCAGAATCACAGTCAGCTTCAGGGTTAGTGTTAGGGTCAGTGTAGGGTCACCGTTAGGGTCAGGTTTAGGTTTATGTTCAGGGTCTGGGTCAGGGTCAGGGTGAAGTTCAGAGCCAGTGTCAGGTTTAGGGTCAGGATCTGGTTTTGGTTTAGGGTCCACGTTCAGCTCAAGGACAGGGTTAGTTTTGGGTCAGTGCTATTGTCAGGGTTAGGTTTAGGGTCAGGATCTGGTGAAGGTCTGGGCCGGGTCCGGTTTATGGTCAGGGTCAGGATTTGGATTGGGGTCAATATATGGTTCAGTTTCAGGATTAGATTTAGGGGAAAGGTTTGGGTTTGGAGTTAGGATTAGGTTTAGAAGTAGGGTTATGGTTCGGTTAGGGTTAGACAGCCTTAAGGTTAGGGTTAGGTTTTGGGTTAGGGTAGGGTTTAGTTTTATGTTTAGCCTCAGCATTAGGTTTAGGATCGTGGTTGGCATTAGATCAGGGTTAGGGTTACCTTAAGGATTGCGGTTAGGGTCGGGAACACAGTCACGGTCAGGGTTAGGGTTAGGGTCAGGCTTAGGACTGTGTCAGGCTTAGGGTTAGGGTTAGGGTTAGGGTTAGGGTTAGGGTTAGGGTTAGGGTTAGGTTTATGGTCAGGCTCACAGTCAGAGTCAGGGTCAGCGTTTTCAGTTAGTTTTTAGGACCGGGTTAATTTTAGGGTTATAGTTAGGTTCAGGGTTAGGATTAGACATTGTTAGGGGCAGGGTTATCGTTAGGCGTAGTGTAGGTGTCAGGGTTAGGGTTAGGTTCAGGGTTAGGTTTATGGTCAGGCTCACAGTCAGTGTCAGGGTTAGGGTTAGTTTCAGAGTAAGGGTCAGGGTCAGGGATAGGTTTGGTGTCATGTTCAGTGTTATGGTTAGGGTCCAGTTCAGGATTATGGTCATGGTTAGAATAAGGCCTGCTTTATGTTTAGATTCTGGGTTATGATTAGGGTCCTGACTTAGTTTAGCTTTAGGGTTAGAGTTCTGGTCAGGCTCATGGTCTGGGTCAGAGTTAGGTTTATGGTCAGTGTCAGTGAAAAGTATTAGGGTCAGGTTTAGGGTCAGGGCCAGGGTTCAGTTTAGGGTCAGGGCCAGGGTTCTGTTTAGGGTCAAAATTCGGATCAGGGTCAAGTTTTGGCAAAGTTCAGGGTAAGGGTCAGGTCAGATTCAGGGATAAATTCAGGGATAGGTTTAAATTATGGGTTTGGGGTGAGAATTAGAATTAATTTGAGGATTAGGGTTACACTGGTTTAGGGTCAGGGTCTGCATTAGTTTTATGGGTTAGTTGAAGGGTTAGAATCATTGTTATGTTTTGTGTCATGGTCCATATCAGGGTCAGGGTCAGGGTTACCTTTAGGGTTACAGTTAGGGTCAGAATCACAGTCAGCTTCAGGGTTAGTGTTAGGGTCAGTGTAGGGTCACCGTTAGGGTCAGGTTTAGGTTTATGTTCAGGGTCTGGGTCAGGGTCAGGGTGAAGTTCAGAGCCAGTGTCAGGTTTAGGGTCAGGATCTGGTTTTGGTTTAGGGTCCACGTTCAGCTCAAGGACAGGGTTAGTTTTGGGTCAGTGCTATTGTCAGGGTTAGGTTTAGGGTCAGGATCTGGTGAAGGTCTGGGCCGGGGTCCGGTTTATGGTCAGGGTCAGGATTTGGATTGGGGTCAATATACGGTTCAGTTTCAGGATTAGATTTAGGGGAAAGGTTTGGGTTTGGAGTTAGGATTAGGTTTAGAAGTAGGGTTATGGTTCGGTTAGGGTTAGACAGCCTTAAGGTTAGGGTTAGGTTTTGGGTTAGGGTAGGGTTTAGTTTTATGTTTAGCCTCAGCATTAGGTTTAGGATCGTGGTTGGCATTAGATCAGGGATAGGGTTACCTTAAGGATTGCGGTTAGGGTCGGGAACACAGTCACGGTCAGGGTTAGGGTTAGGGTTAGGGTCAGGCTTAGGACTGTGTCAAGCTTAGGGTTAGGGTTAGGGTTAGGGTTAGGCTTAGGGTTAGGGTTAGGGTTAGGGTTAGGGTACGGGTTAAGGTTAGGGTTAGGGTACGGGTTAGGGTTAGGGTACGGGTTAGGGTTATGGTACGGGTTAGGGTACGGGTTAGGTTTAGGGTACGGGTTAGGGTACGGGTTAGGGTTAGGGTACGGGTTAGGGTTAGGGTACGGTTTAGGGTACGGGTTAGGGTACGGGTTAGGTTTAGGGTTAGGTTTATGGTCAGGCTCACAGTCAGAGTCAGGGTCAGCGTTTTCAGTTAGTTTTAGGACCGGGTTAATTTTAGGGTTATAGTTAGGTTCAGGGTTAGGGTTAGACATTGTTAGGGGCAGGGTTATCGTTAGGCGTAGTGTAGGGGTCAGGGTTAGGGTTAGGTTCAGGGTTAGGTTTATGGTCAGGCTCACAGTCAGTGTCAGGGTTAGGGTTAGTTTCAGAGTAAGGGTCAGGGTCAGGGATAGGTTTGGTGTCATGTTCAGTGTTATGGTTAGGGTCCAGTTCAGGATTATGGTCATGGTTAGAATAAGGCCTGCTTTATGTTTAGATTCTGGGTTATGATTAGGGTCCTGACTTAGTTTAGCTTTAGGGTTAGAGTTCTGGTCAGGCTCACGGTCTGGGTCAGAGTTAGGTTTATGGTCAGTGTCAGTGAAAGTATTAGGGTCAGGTTAATGTTAGGGCCAGGGTTCAGTTTAGGGTCAGGGCCAGGGTTCTGTTTAGGGTCAAAATTCGGATCAGGGTCAAGTTTTGGCAAAGTTCAGGGTAAGGGTCAGGTCAGATTCAGGGATAAATTCAGGGATAGGTTTAAAGTATGGGTTTGGGGTGAGAATTAGAATTAATTTGAGGATTAGGGTTACACTGGTTTAGGGTCAGGGTCTGCATTAGTTTTATGGGTTAGTTGTAGGGTTAGAATCATTGTTATGTTTTGTGTCATGGTCCATATCAGGGTCAGGGTCAGGGTTACCTTTAGGGTTACAGTTAGGGTCAGAATCACAGTCAGCTTCAGGGTTAGTGTTAGGGTCAGTGTAGGGTCACCGTTAGGGTCAGGTTTAGGTTTATGTTCAGGGTCTGGGTCAGGGTCAGGGTGAAGTTCAGAGCCAGTGTCAGGTTTAGGGTCAGGATCTGGTTTTGGTTTAGGGTCCACGTTCAGCTCAAGGACAGGGTTAGTTTTGGGTCAGTGCTATTGTCAGGGTTAGGTTTAGGGTCAGGATCTGGTGAAGGTCTGGGCCGGGGTCCGGTTTATGGTCAGGGTCAGGATTTGGATTGGGGTCAATATACGGTTCAGTTTCAGGATTAGATTTAGGGGAAAGGTTTGGGTTTGGAGTTAGGATTAGGTTTAGAAGTAGGGTTATGGTTCGGTTAGGGTTAGACAGCCTTAAGGTTAGGGTTAGGTTTTGGGTTAGGGTAGGGTTTAGTTTTATGTTTAGCCTCAGCATTAGGTTTAGGATCGTGGTTGGCATTAGATCAGGGATAGGGTTACCTTAAGGATTGCGGTTAGGGTCGGGAACACAGTCACGGTCAGGGTTAGGGTTAGGGTTAGGGTCAGGCTTAGGACTGTGTCAGGATTAGGGTTAGGGTTAGGGTTAGGGTCCGGGTTAGGGTTAGGGTTAGGGCACGGGTTAGGGTTAGGGTACGGGTTAGGGTTAGGGTACGGTTTAGGGTTAGGGTACGGGTTAGGGTTAGGTTACGGGTTAGGGTACGGGTTAGGGTACGGGTTAGGGTTAGGGTTAGGGTTAGGGTTAGGTTTATGGTCAGGCTCACAGTCAGAGTCAGGGTCAGCGTTTTCAGTTAGTTTTAGGACCGGGTTAATTTTAGGGTTATAGTTAGGTTCAGGGTTAGGGTTAGACATTGTTAGGGGCAGGGTTATCGTTAGGCGTAGTGTAGGGGTCAGGGTTAGGGTTAGGTTCAGGGTTAGGTTTATGGTCAGGCTCACAGTCAGTGTCAGGGTTAGGGTTAGTTTCAGAGTAAGGGTCAGGGTCAGGGATAGGTTTGGTGTCATGTTCAGTGTTATGGTTAGGGTCCAGTTCAGGATTATGGTCATGGTTAGAATAAGGCCTGCTTTATGTTTAGATTCTGGGTTATGATTAGGGTCCTGACTTAGTTTAGCTTTAGGGTTAGAGTTCTGGTCAGGCTCATGGTCTGGGTCAGAGTTAGGTTTATGGTCAGTGTCAGTGAAAGTATTAGGGTCAGGTTTAGGGTCAGGGCCAGGGTTCAGTTTAGGGTCAGGGCCAGGGTTCTGTTTAGGGTCAAAATTCGGATCAGGGTCAAGTTTTGGCAAAGTTCAGGGTAAGGGTCAGGTCAGATTCAGGGATAAATTCAGGGATAGGTTTAAAGTATGGGTTTGGGGTGAGAATTAGAATTAATTTGAGGATTAGGGTTACACTGGTTTAGGGTCAGGGTCTGCATTAGTTTTATGGGTTAGTTGAAGGGTTAGAATCATTGTTATGTTTTGTGTCATGGTCCATATCAGGGTCAGGGTCAGGGTTACCTTTAGGGTTACAGTTAGGGTCAGAATCACAGTCAGCTTCAGGGTTAGTGTTAGGGTCAGTGTAGGGTCACCGTTAGGGTCAGGTTTAGGTTTATGTTCAGGGTCTGGGTCAGGGTCAGGGTGAAGTTCAGAGCCAGTGTCAGGTTTAGGGTCAGGATCTGGTTTTGGTTTAGGGTCCACGTTCAGCTCAAGGACAGGGTTAGTTTTGGGTCAGTGCTATTGTCAGGGTTAGGTGTAGGGTCAGGATCTGGTGAAGGTCTGGGCCGGGGTCCGGTTTATGGTCAGGGTCAGGATTTGGATTGGGGTCAATATACGGTTCAGTTTCAGGATTAGATTTAGGGGAAAGGTTTGGGTTTGGAGTTAGGATTAGGTTTAGAAGTAGGGTTATGGTTCGGTTAGGGTTAGACAGCCTTAAGGTTAGGGTTAGGTTTTGGGTTAGGGTAGGGTTTAGTTTTATGTTTAGCCTCAGCATTAGGTTTAGGATCGTGGTTGGCATTAGATCAGGGATAGGGTTACCTTAAGGATTGCGGTTAGGGTCGGGAACACAGTCACGGTCAGGGTTAGGGTTAGGGTTAGGGTCAGGCTTAGGACTGTGTCAGGCTTAGGGTTAGGGTTAGGGTTAGGCTTAGGATTAGGGTTAGGGTTAGGGTTGGGGTACGGGTACGGGTTAGGGTTAGGGTACGGGTTAGGGTTAGGGTACGGGTTAGGGTTAGGGTACGGGTTAGGGTACAGTTTGGGTTAGGGTACGGGTTAGGGTACGGGTTAGGGTTAGGGTTAGGGTTAGGGTTAGGTTTAGGGTTAGGGTTAGGTTTATGGTCAGGCTCACAGTCAGAGTCAGGGTCAGCGTTTTCAGTTAGTTTTAGGACCGGTTAATTTTAGGGTTATAGTTAGGTTCAGGGTTAGGGTTAGACATTGTTAGGGGCAGGGTTATCGTTAGGCGTAGTGTAGGGGTCAGGGTTAGGGTTAGGTTCAGGGTTAGGTTTACTGTCAGGCTCACAGTCAGTGTCAGGGTTAGGGTTAGTTTCAGAGTATGGGTCAGGGTCAGGGATAGGTTTGGTGTCATGTTCAGTGTTATGGTTAGGGTCCAGTTCAGGATTATGGTCATGGTTAGAATAAGGCCTGCTTTATGTTTAGATTCTGGGTTATGATTAGGGTCCTGACTTAGTTTAGCTTTAGGGTTAGAGTTCTGGTCAGGCTCACGGTCTGGGTCAGAGTTAGGTTTATGGTCAGTGTCAGTGAAAGTATTAGGGTCAGCTTTAGGGTCAGGGCCAGGGTTCAGTTTAGGGTCAGGGCCAGGGTTCTGTTTAGGGTCAAAATTCGGATCAGGGTCAAGTTTTGGCAAAGTTCAGGGTAAGGGTCAGGTCAGATTCAGGGATAAATTCAGGGATAGGTTTAAAGTATGGGTTTGGGGTGAGAATTAGAATTAATTTGAGGATTAGGGTTACACTGGTTTAGGGTCAGGGTCTGCATTAGTTTTATGGGTTAGTTGTAGGGTTAGAATCATTGTTATGTTTTGTGTCATGGTCCATATCAGGGTCAGGGTCAGGGTTACCTTTAGGGTTACAGTTAGGGTCAGAATCACAGTCAGCTTCAGGGTTAGTGTTAGGGTCAGTGTAGGGTCACCGTTAGGGTCAGGTTTAGGTTTATGTTCAGGGTCTGGGTCAGGGTCAGGGTGAAGTTCAGAGCCAGTGTCAGGTTTAGGGTCAGGATCTGGTTTTGGTTTAGGGTCCACGTTCAGCTCAAGGACAGGGTTAGTTTTGGGTCAGTGCTATTGTCAGGGTTAGGTTTAGGGTCAGGATCTGGTGAAGGTCTGGGCCGGGGTCCGGTTTATGGTCAGGGTCAGGATTTGGATTGGGGTCAATATACGGTTCAGTTTCAGGATTAGATTTAGGGGAAAGGTTTGGGTTTGGAGTTAGGATTAGGTTTAGAAGTAGGGTTATGGTTCGGTTAGGGTTAGACAGCCTTAAGGTTAGGGTTAGGTTTTGGGTTACGGTAGGGTTTAGTTTTATGTTTAGCCTCAGCATTAGGTTTAGGATCGTGGTTGGCATTAGATCAGGGATAGGGTTACCTTAAGGATTGCGGTTAGGGTCGGGAACACAGTCACGGTCAGGGTTAGGGTTAGGGTTAGGGTCAGGCTTAGGACTGTGTCAGGCTTAGGGTTAGGGTTAGGGTTAGGGTTAGGCTTAGGGTTAGGGTTAGGGTTAGGGTTAGGGTACGGGTTAGGGTTAGGGTTAGGGTACGGGTTAGGGTTAGGGTACGGGTTAGGGTTAGGGTACGGGTTAGGGTACGGGTTAGGGTACGGGTTAGGGTTAGGGTACGGGTTAGGGTACGGGTTAGGTTTAGGGTTAGGGTTAGGTTTATGGTCAGGCTCACAGTCAGAGTCAGGGTCAGCGTTTTCAGTTAGTTTTAGGACCGGGTGAATTTTACGGTTATAGTTAGGTTCAGGGTTAGGGTTAGACATTGTTAGGGGCAGGGTTATCGTTAGGCGTAGTGTAGGGGTCAGGGTTAGGGTTAGGTTCAGGGTTAGGTTTATGGTCAGGCTCACAGTCAGTGTCAGGGTTAGGGTTAGTTTCAGAGTAAGGGTCAGGGTCAGGGATAGGTTTGGTGTCATGTTCAGTGTTATGGTTAGGGTCCAGTTCAGGATTATGGTCATGGTTAGAATAAGGCCTGCTTTATGTTTAGATTCTGGGTTATGATTAGGGTCCTGACTTAGTTTAGCTTTAGGGTTAGAGTTCTGGTCAGGCTCATGGTCTGGGTCAGAGTTAGGTTTACGGTCAGTGTCAGTGAAAGTATTAGGGTCAGGTTTAGGGTCAGGGCCAGGGTTCAGTTTAGGGTCAGGGCCAGGGTTCTGTTTAGGGTCAAAATTCGGATCAGGGTCAAGTTTTGGCAAAGTTCAGGGTAAGGGTCAGGTCAGATTCAGGGATAAATTCAGGGATAGGTTTAAAGTATGGGTTTGGGGTGAGAATTAGAATTAATTTGAGGATTAGGGTTACACTGGTTTAGGGTCAGGGTCTGCATTAGTTTTATGGGTTAGTTGAAGGGTTAGAATCATTGTTATGTTTTGTGTCATGGTCCATATCAGGGTCAGGGTCAGGGTTACCTTTAGGGTTACAGTTAGGGTCAGAATCACAGTCAGCTTCAGGGTTAGTGTTAGGGTCAGTGTAGGGTCACCGTTAGGGTCAGGTTTAGGTTTATGTTCAGGGTCTGGGTCAGGGTCAGGGTGAAGTTCAGAGCCAGTGTCAGGTTTAGGGTCAGGATCTGGTTTTGGTTTAGGGTCCACGTTCAGCTCAAGGACAGGGTTAGTTTTGGGTCAGTGCTATTGTCAGGGTTAGGTTTAGGGTCAGGATCTGGTGAAGGTCTGGGCCGGGGTCCGGTTTATGGTCAGGGTCAGGATTTGGATTGGGGTCAATATACGGTTCAGTTTCAGGATTAGATTTAGGGGAAAGGTTTGGGTTTGGAGTTAGGATTAGGTTTAGAAGTAGGGTTATGGTTCGGTTAGGGTTAGACAGCCTTAAGGTTAGGGTTAGGTTTTGGGTTAGGGTAGGGTTTAGTTTTATGTTTAGCCTCAGCATTAGGTTTAGGATCGTGGTTGGCATTAGATCAGGGATAGGGTTACCTTAAGGATTGCGGTTAGGGTCGGGAACACAGTCACGGTCAGGGTTAGGCTTAGGGTTAGGGTCAGGCTTAGGACTGTGTCAGGATTAGGGTTAGGGTTAGGGTTAGGGATAGGGTCCGGGATAGGGTTAGGGTTAGGGCACGGGTTAGGGTTAGGGTACGGGTTAGGGTTAGGGTACGGGTTAGGGTTAGGGTACGGGTTAGGGTTAGGGTACGGGTTAGGGTACGGGTTAGGGTTAGGGTACGGGTTAGGGTACGGGTTAGGGTACGGGTTAGGGTTAGGGTTAGGGTTAGGGTTAGGTTTATGGTCAGGCTCACAGTCAGAGTCAGGGTCAGCGTTTTCAGTTAGTTTTAGGACCGGGTTAATTTTAGGGTTATAGTTAGGTTCAGGGTTAGGGTTAGACATTGTTAGGGGCAGGGTTATCGTTAGGCGTAGTGTAGGGGTCAGGGTTAGGGTTAGGTTCAGGGTTAGGTTTATGGTCAGGCTCACAGTCAGTGTCAGGGTTAGGGTTAGTTTCAGAGTAAGGGTCAGGGTCAGGGATAGGTTTGGTGTCATGTTCAGTGTTATGGTTAGGGTCCAGTTCAGGATTATGGTCATGGTTAGAATAAGGCCTGCTTTATGTTTAGATTCTGGGTTATGATTAGGGTCCTGACTTAATTTAGCTTTAGGGTTAGAGTTCTGGTCAGGCTCACGGTCTGGGTCAGAGTTAGGTTTATGGTCAGTGTCAGTGAAAGTATTAGGGTCAGCTTTAGGGTCAGGGCCAGGGTTCAGTTTAGGGTCAGGGCCAGGGTTCTGTTTAGGGTCAAAATTCGGATCAGGGTCAAGTTTTGGCAAAGTTCAGGGTAAGGGTCAGGTCAGATTCAGGGATAAATTCAGGGATAGGTTTAAAGTATGGGTTTGGGGTGAGAATTAGAATTAATTTGAGGATTAGGGTTACACTGGTTTAGGGTCAGGGTCTGCATTAGTTTTATGGGTTAGTTGAAGGGTTAGAATCATTGTTATGTTTTGTGTCATGGTCCATATCAGGGTCAGGGTCAGGGTTACCTTTAGGGTTACAGTTAGGGTCAGAATCACAGTCAGCTTCAGGGTTAGTGTTAGGGTCAGTGTAGGGTCACCGTTAGGGTCAGGTTTAGGTTTATGTTCAGGGTCTGGGTCAGGGTCAGGGTGAAGTTCAGAGCCAGTGTCAGGTTTAGGGTCAGGATCTGGTTTTGGTTTAGGGTCCACGTTCAGCTCAAGGACAGGGTTAGTTTTGGGTCAGTGCTATTGTCAGGGTTAGGTTTAGGGTCAGGATCTGGTGAAGGTCTGGGCCGGGGTCCGGTTTATGGTCAGGGTCAGGATTTGGATTGGGGTCAATATACGGTTCAGTTTCAGGATTAGATTTAGGGGAAAGGTTTGGGTTTGGAGTTAGGATTAGGTTTAGAAGTAGGGTTATGGTTCGGTTAGGGTTAGACAGCCTTAAGGTTAGGGTTAGGTTTTGGGTTAGGGTAGGGTTTAGTTTTATGTTTAGCCTCAGCATTAGGTTTAGGATCGTGGTTGGCATTAGATCAGGGATAGGGTTACCTTAAGGATTGCGGTTAGGGTCGGGAACACAGTCACGGTCAGGGTTAGGGTTAGGGTTAGGGTCAGGCTTAGGACTGTGTCAGGCTTAGGGTTAGGGTTAGGGTTAGGCTTAGGATTAGGGTTAGGGTTAGGGTTAGGGTACGGGTACGGGGTTAGGGTTAGGGTACGGGTTAGGGTTAGGGTACGGGTTAGGGTTAGGGTACGGGTTAGGGTACAGTTTGGGTTAGGGTACGGGTTAGGGTACGGGTTAGGGTTAGGGTTAGGGTTAGGGTTAGGGTACGGGTTAGGGTACGGGTACGGGTTAGGGTACGGGTACGGATTAGGGTACGGGTTAGGGTACGGGTTAGGGTTAGGGTTAGGGTTAGGTTTAGGGTTAGGGTTAGGTTTATGGTCAGGCTCACAGTCAGAGTCAGGGTCAGCGTTTTCAGTTAGTTTTAGGACCGGGTTAATTTTAGGGTTATAGTTAGGTTCAGGGTTAGGGTTAGACATTGTTAGGGGCAGGGTTATCGTTAGGCGTAGTGTAGGGGTCAGGGTTAGGGTTAGGTTCAGGGTTAGGTTTATGGTCAGGCTCACAGTCAGTGTCAGCGTTAGGGTTAGTTTCAGAGTAAGGGTCAGGGTCAGGGATAGGTTTGGTGTCATGTTCAGTGTTATGGTTAGGGTCCAGTTCAGGATTATGGTCATGGTTAGAATAAGGCCTGCTTTATGTTTAGATTCTGGGTTATGATTAGGGTCCTGACTTAGTTTAGCTTTAGGGTTAGAGTTCTGGTCAGGCTCACGGTCTGGGTCAGAGTTAGGTTTATGGTCAGTGTCAGTGAAAGTATTAGGGTCAGCTTTAGGGTCAGGGCCAGGGTTCAGTTTAGGGTCAGGGCCAGGGTTCTGTTTAGGGTCAAAATTCGGATCAGGGTCAAGTTTTGGCAAAGTTCAGGGTAAGGGTCAGGTCAGATTCAGGGTTAAATTCAGGGATAGGTTTAAAGTATGGGTTTGGGGTGAGAATTAGAATTAATTTGAGGATTAGGGTTACACTGGTTTAGGGTCAGGGTCTGCATTAGTTTTATGGGTTAGTTGTAGGGTTAGAATCATTGTTATGTTTTGTGTCATGGTCCATATCAGGGTCAGGGTCAGGGTTACCTTTAGGGTTACAGTTAGGGTCAGAATCACAGTCAGCTTCAGGGTTAGTGTTAGGGTCAGTGTAGGGTCACCGTTAGGGTCAGGTTTAGGTTTATGTTCAGGGTCTGGGTCAGGGTCAGGGTGAAGTTCAGAGCCAGTGTCAGGTTTAGGGTCAGGATCTGGTTTTGGTTTAGGGTCCACGTTCAGCTCAAGGACAGGGTTAGTTTTGGGTCAGTGCTATTGTCAGGGTTAGGTTTAGGGTCAGGATCTGGTGAAGGTCTGGGCCGGGGTCCGGTTTATGGTCAGGGTCAGGATTTGGATTGGGGTCAATATACGGTTCAGTTTCAGGATTAGATTTAGGGGAAAGGTTTGGGTTTGGAGTTAGGATTAGGTTTAGAAGTAGGGTTATGGTTCGGTTAGGGTTAGACAGCCTTAAGGTTAGGGTTAGGTTTTGGGTTAGGGTAGGGTTTAGTTTTATGTTTAGCCTCAGCATTAGGTTTAGGATCGTGGTTGGCATTAGATCAGGGATAGGGTTACCTTAAGGATTGCGGTTAGGGTCGGGAACACAGTCACGGTCAGGGTTAGGCTTAGGGTTAGGGTCAGGCTTAGGACTGTGTCAGGCTTAGGGTTAGGGTTAGGGTTAGGGTTAGGCTTAGGGTTAGGGTTAGGGTTAGGGTACGGGTTAGGGTTAGGGTTAGGGTACGGGTTAGGGTTAGGGTACGGGTTAGGGTTAGGGTACGGGTTAGGGTACGGGTTAGGGTACGGGTTAGGGTTAGGGTCGGGTTAGGGTACGGGTTAGGGTTAGGGTTAGGGTTAGGTTTATGGTCAGGCTCACAGTCAGAGTCAGGGTCAGCGTTTTCAGTTAGTTTTAGGACCGGGTGAATTTTACGGTTATAGTTAGGTTCAGGGTTAGGGTTAGACATTGTTAGGGGCAGGGTTATCGTTAGGCGTAGTGTAGGGGTCAGGGTTAGGGTTAGGTTCAGGGTTAGGTTTATGGTCAGGCTCACAGTCAGTGTCAGGGTTAGGGTTAGTTTCAGAGTAAGGGTCAGGGTCAGGGATAGGTTTGGTGTCATGTTCAGTGTTATGGTTAGGGTCCAGTTCAGGATTATGGTCATGGTTAGAATAAGGCCTGCTTTATGTTTAGATTCTGGGTTATGATTAGGGTCCTGACTTAGTTTAGCTTTAGGGTTAGAGTTCTGGTCAGGCTCACGGTCTGGGTCAGAGTTAGGTTTACGGTCAGTGTCAGTGAAAGTATTAGGGTCAGGTTTAGGGTCAGGCCCAGGGTTCAGTTTAGGGTCAGGGCCAGGGTTCTGTTTAGGGTCAAAATTCGGATCAGGGTCAAGTTTTGGCAAAGTTCAGGGTAAGGGTCAGGTCAGATTCAGGGATAAATTCAGGGATAGGTTTAAAGTATGGGTTTGGGGTGAGAATTAGAATTAATTTGAGGATTAGGGTTACACTGGTTTAGGGTCAGGGTCTGCATTAGTTTTATGGGTTAGTTGTAGGGTTAGAATCATTGTTATGTTTTGTGTCATGGTCCATATCAGGGTCAGGGTCAGGGTTACCTTTAGGGTTACAGTTAGGGTCAGAATCACAGTCAGCTTCAGGGTTAGTGTTAGGGTCAGTGTAGGGTCACCGTTAGGGTCAGGTTTAGGTTTATGTTCAGGGTCTGGGTCAGGGTCAGGGTGAAGTTCAGAGCCAGTGTCAGGTTTAGGGTCAGGATCTGGTTTTGGTTTAGGGTCCACGTTCAGCTCAAGGACAGGGTTAGTTTTGGGTCAGTGCTATTGTCAGGGTTAGGTTTAGGGTCAGGATCTGGTGAAGGTCTGGGCCGGGGTCCGGTTTATGGTCAGGGTCAGGATTTGGATTGGGGTCAATATACGGTTCAGTTTCAGGATTAGATTTAGGGGAAAGGTTTGGGTTTGGAGTTAGGATTAGGTTTAGAAGTAGGGTTATGGTTCGGTTAGGGTTAGACAGCCTTAAGGTTAGGGT